>NW_027125855.1:0-32500 GCF_037325665.1 Littorina saxatilis
GTGTGTTGTGTGTGTGTACATGTGTTGTGTGTGTGTGTTGTGTGTGTGTGTGTTGTGTGTGTGAGTGTGTGTGTGTTGTGTGTGTGTGTTTGTGTGTGTGTGTGTGGTGTGTGTGTGTGAGTGTGTGTGTTGTGTGTGTGTGTGTGTGTTGTGTGTGTGTGTTGTGTGTGTGTGTGCGTGTGTGTATGTGTGTTGTGTGTGTGTGTGTATGTGTGTGTGTGTGTGTGTGTGAGGATGGCTAGCACTTGAAGGAGTACAGTGAAACCCCCCTTTTAAGACCAAAAGAAAATCGGGTCTTAAATAGGCGGGAGTCTTAAACTGGGGGTAATGTTACAGAGGTTATGAACAGAAAGTCTGAGAAAACAAGGTCTTAAAAAGAAGGGAGTCTTAAATTGGGGGGTCTTAAAAGGGGTGTTCCGCTGTACTCAGTGATTTATTCCACCAAAGTATTAAAATAAACCAGGCAGAATGAAACAAAAGCGTTCAATCTTTGCTTGCATAATGCAGAAATATACTTTTCATTTAAAGTGTGTAGCTCTCATAGTAAATAGTTCTTGCTTTTTACATGTAGTCAAGTTATGACTAAATGTTTTAACGTTGAGGGGGGAATCGAGACGAGGGTCGTGGTGTATGTGTGTGTCTGTGTCTGTGAGTCTGTGCGTGTGTGTGTAGAGCGATTCAGACTAAACGACTAGACCGATCTTTATGAAATTTGACATGAGAGTTCCTGGGAATGATATCCCCGGACAAGGTTTTCTTTTTTCGATAAATACCTTTGATGACGTCATATCCGGCTTTTTGTAAAAGTTGTTGCGGCACTGTCACACCCTCATTTTTCAATTAAATTGATTGAAATTTTGGCAAAGCAATCTTCGACGAAGGCCGGACTTTGGCATTGCATTTCAACTTGGTGGCTTAAAAACTAATGAGTGAGTTTGGTCATTAAAAATCCGAAACTTGCAATCAAAAATACTTTTTTATTAAACGATCCAAAAATAATTTCATCTTATTTTTCGTCATTTTCTCATTCCAAAAACATAATACATATGTTATATTTGGATTACAAACAAGCTCTGAAAATCAAAAATATGAAAATTATAATTAAAATTAATTTTTCGAAATCAATTTAAAAACACTTTCATCGTATTTCTTGTCGGTCGCTGATTCCAAAAACATATAGATATGATATGTTTGGATTAAAAACAAACTCAGTAAGCTAAAAAGAATAGACATACAGAAAAGCGTGTTATCCTGCTCAGCGCGACCACTACCGCACTATTCTGCATGGCTTGTCGATTTCACTGCCTTTGCCACGAGCGGTGGACTGACGAAACTACGAGTATGTGGTCTTGGTGAAAAAAGCATTGCGTTCAGTTTCATTCTGTGAGTTCGACAGCTTGACTAAATGTTGTTATTTCGCCTTACGCGACTTGTTTACTTGTTACATTTTTGATTAAGTGTTTTAACATTGACGGGGAATCGAGACGAGGGTGGTGCTGTATGTGTGTGTGTGTCTGTGTGTGTGTGTTTCTGTGTGTGTGTGTGTGTGTGTGTGTGTGTGTGTGTGTGTGTGTGTGTGTGTGTGTGTGTGTGTGTGTGTGTGTGTGTGTGTGTGTGTGTGTGTGTGTGTGTGTGTAGAGCGATTCAGAGTAAATTACTGGACCGATCTTTATGAAATTTTACATGAGAGTTCCTGGGTATGATATCTCCGGACTTTTTTTTTTCCATAAATATGGATGACGTCATATCCGGCTTTTTGTAAAAGAGTCGAGGCGGCACTGTCACACTCTCATTTTTCAATCAAATTGATTGAAATTTTGGCCAAGCAATCTTCGACAAAGGCCGGACTTCGGTATTGCATTTCAGCTTGGTGGCTTAAAAATTAATTGATGACTTTGGTCATTAAAAATCTGAAAATTGTAAAAAAAACATTTATTTTATAAAACGTTCATCTTATTCTTTATTATTTCCTGATTCCAAAAACATATAAATATGTTATATTTGGATTAAAAACAAGCTCTGAAAATTAAAAATATAAAAATTATGATCAAAATTAAATTTTCGAAATCAATTTAAAACCACTTTCATCTTATTCCTTGTCGGTTCCTGATTCCAAAAACATATAGATATGATATGTTTGGATTAAAAACACGCTCAGAAAGTTAAAACGAAGAGAGGTACAGAAAAGCGTGCTGTCCTTCTCAGCGCAACTACTACCCCGCTCTTCTTGTCAATTTCACTGCCTTTGCCACGAGCGGTGGACTGACGATGCTACGAGTATACGGTCTTGCTGAAAAATTGCATTGCGTTCAGTTTCATTCTGTGAGTTCGACAGCTTGACTAAATGTTGTATTTTTGCCTTACGCGACTTGTTTTGCTATTCAGCTTTTCCGTTTCATTGTCTGCGGTTTCATTACAACAAATTAACAAGTCGCGTAAGGCGAAATTACTACATTTAGTCAATCTGTCGAACTCACGGAATGAAACTGAACGCACTGCATTTTTACACCAAGACAAGCTTCGTCAATCTCCGCGAGAAGGAAATCGCTCACTTTTCCCGTGCAAAAAACCAAGTGAAGATGACAAGCCAGAATTGCGCATTGCACTAAGCAGGAAAGCGCGCTTTTCTATATTCTTTTTAACTTTCTGAGCTTGTTTTGAATACAACATAATTATCATATGATTCTATATGTTTTTGGAATCAGGAAATGATAAAAGTAAGATGAAATAATTTTTGGATCGATTTCGTATTATAATCGTAGTACTAATTACTCTATTTTCGTTAACTGTGATCTCATTTTGAAAGTAAACAGGACATATGTATATATTTTTAGATTCAGAATTTGATGAAGAATACGATGCTATCAATTGTAAATCTGTTTGCAAAAAATCGTTTTTAATGACAACTTTAATAAGCAAACTCAATAATTAATTGTTAAGCCTACATGCTGAAATGCAACACCAAAATCCGAGCTTTGTCGAAGATTACTTGACCAAACTTTCAACCAATTTGGTTGAAAAATGAGAGCGTGACAGTGCTGCCGCAACTTTCACTTAAAGCCGGATATGACGTCATCAAAGACATTTATAAAAAAAAAAAAAACACCTTGGGTTGCTGTAATGCGGCTGTCGGTACTTTGTGCAACAATGCAATACAGTGAAACCCCCGATTCAAGACCCCCCTTTTTAAGACCTTGTTTTTTTCAGATTTTCTCTTCATTACCTCTGTATTAATTTACCCCCGTTTTAAGACTCCCTCCTTTTTAAGACCTACATTTTAAAGATTTTTAGAGGTCTTAAAGGTCCTTGTCTACATTTTTATACCGAAATCGCCATTTGACCATTAAAATGCAGAGTCTATTATCTACAAATATCATTTATACACCCCCTTTCGATCAGGAAAGACGAAGCCAGTGTAGCCGTTTGAAAATTCATTGTAGTATTCCAGCGTAGTACTCATAGTAGGATATCCTTATTTGGAAAATGCCAAGCGCAAAACTCCTCAAATTCCGTGCATTTCGTGCTTTTAAAGGCACAGTGCAGATCACGGCCTTCGTTTTGCGTTTTTGTTGCAGCTGAGTGTATTTACAGTTCAAAAATCCTCCTATGGTAGTAAAACAAACCCAAAACTACCCATCGACGACATCTGTGAAGCTCGACAGTTTCTTGTTCACGCGAGTGCATAAATTAACCTAGTTATTACGTGGTGTTTGGTCGGAGTTCGATTCAGCTGAGTGATTCCGACCTCCATTTTGTTTTACACAAACTCATGATGACGTCTGACATAGTGACGTGTCTTTTTGTGCATGATGTGGTGATCTACCTGATCTAAATTTAGATCCCAAAATAGGCTAAGACCAGCCGGGTCAGAGTACGAAATTAATTCGTAAAAAATCGCAGTTCTTGACTCTTTGGGTGCAAGTCAATGAAACTTGGTAGTTCTTCTAACGGATAGCTAGCTGCCTGAGGTATGACTAAAAGCCCCAGGGGCTCCGTGCACCTGGATTTGACAAGTTCAGTACCTTTAAAACCTTGCTTTTTCAGATTTTTGGTTCATAACCTCTGTAAATTTACTGCCAGTTTAAGACTCCGTCCTTTTTAAAACCTGATCTTGTCAGATTTGTCGAGGTCTTTAAAGGGGGGTTCCACTGTATTGACACTTGTGACGAAGCACTTATGAAATGTGTATACACGTACAGCTGACTACACTCACAACTCACGTTATGGATACCACGTTAAAACTTGACTTCAACACCCATGTACACTACATGTATTAAGATGTTTGAAATTCAATTCACAAAAGTCCATTCTATAGGGGAGAGTTACTGATTGCGTACCTGTTATCCATATCGTACCACCCCCATTCCCGCGAAATGACGAATGCCTGAAGCCCCTGCTGAAGTGTGGGGAGAACCCCGTAGGAAAGAAGCATTCTTCCGGTGTCAACATGGCAGCTTGCGAGAAAACCACCAGCAAGAACGAAAAATTCACTTTTTTCGCATTTTGATGTTATTTTCGTAGTGACAAATTTGTGTGACTATGCAAAGACTACACCACTGAGCAAATTAACTTGACTATACATTAATACCTTGTTGAGTGTAGGCTGCATTTGGATCAAAACATTGGCATTTGCTTTACATGTGGAAGGCTAGATCTACTTATTGTCCAGCCTACCGAAGTCACGCATATCGTACCAGCCAGAGTCTTGATATAGTACCGGTGGTACGATAACAATGACTTCTGGTACGATATGCAGGATGACACAACCTCCTATTAATTGCCAAATGATCCATTTAGGAGTACTTATTAAGAAGTCTGAAGCCTGAAGTTGTTTCAGAAAAATGCTTTCCCCCTCGAACTGGACATCAGAGGACATGAAAAAATGTCTGGCAGCCATTGCAAACGGAATGGGCTTCAGCGCTGCTTCAAGAGTTATTGATATTGTACCACAAGGTCACTAATATCGTACCCCTAGTACGTTATAAGTGACTGACAGGTACGCATTACAGAACTGGTCTTGTAATTCGTACCATTTGGATGATTTTTTTAAATCCGTACTGAAACCAAGTTTGCGTTTTTTTCATTGAAAACAATATACGGAACGTTGAAGGCACAGGAGATGAGTGTTTATGGACAATTTGAAGTGCCTAGCATAAAATGGTTGCGTTATAGAGCTGTTTGTCCTTAAGTGGTACGATATCAGTAACTCTCCCCCTACAATCAGTTATACACTGCACCTTTGTAAGAAAACTAAAATAGAGAGAAACTAAACAACGACAATCATATAACACAAGCATATTAAGGGGTCAGTGTCAGTCTATCTGTCTGTCAATGATTTTTTGTGCGCGTTCCCAACCCCAACAAATTTAAACCAGCGCTCGAATCTGCTTGAAACTTTGGCATCTGTTGCCACAGCCATTTCTTGCTTAGCATGCAAAGTCACGATTTTTTGGCCTTAAACCCTGACTTGATATGAATGTGGTTTTTACATTTAGTCAAGTTTTGACTAAATGTTTTAACATAGAGGGGGAATCGAGACGAGGGTCGTGGTGTATGTGTGTGTGTGTGTGTGTGTGTGTGTGTGTGTGTGTGTGTATGTGTGTGTGTGTGTGTGTGTGTGTGTGTGTGTGTAGAGCGATTCACACTAAATTACTGGACCGATCTTTATGAAATTTTACAAGGAAGATGTCAAGTTGTGAGAATGGCAAAGTTTGTCATCATATTTATATCAGCTACTTGCAAAATATGATAACAGAAGTGATGTGGCTTATTTTCAAGCTTGAGGAGTACTATCTTGTGACTGATAATTTGTTATCTCTGAGAATTTTTTTTTGCTTTTGATAAATGTATATATGGTGTCAGTGTGTCAATTTGTGTCTCAATGTGTGTGTATACGTGTGTTTGTGGGCTCGTGTCAGTGTGTATGTGTGCGTGTTTGCATGTTACACTGTGTGTGTGTGTGTTTGGTGTTTGTTTGCGTGTGTGCATGTTACACTGTGTGTGTGTGTGTGTGTGCGTGTGTGTGTGTGTACATTTTTCACTATGTGTGTGTGTGTATGTGTGTGTGTGCATGTTTGCGTGTGTGCATTTTACAGTGTGTGTGTGTGTGTGTGTGTGTGTGTGTGTGTGTGTGTGTGTGTGTGAATGAGAGAAAGAAAGACAGATTTTTCAACCAATATCGCTATGCGGGACTGTGTCTGAGAGAGATACAACTTAAGCGAGCGTGTGCAGACACACACACACACACACACACACGCACACACTCACACAAACAAACAAACACACACACATAAAGAGAAAAGAAATGGCTTCATTCATGTTCTGTCTTTTTCTTTCATTTTAGGCTGAAGCATTTCTGTAATGTAATTCATGTTTTTCACGTTTTACATTCATTCAGGCTTATATCCCTTTACCAACAAGACGTATGTTTTATCATATTCCAAATGCCACAGTTTTGCACAGCCTCATCAACGGGTTTTTTTTTAAGTAAAAAAGAAACAGAAATAAAACATTAACAAACATAGAACTGAAATAATCCTGAAACATAACTCGTCTTCAAGACCTTGTACACAAACAGTGGGTGATGTGGGTTTTTTTAATTTTTATTCCCACTTTAAAAGATAAGATACAACTTACAAAAAATATAAGCGAGAAAAGAAACCCAACCCTATTATGGTGTCGGTTCCTCAACACACACACACACAAAAGAACCGAACAGTCTTACTCTCAACAAAAGAGATAGAACACAAAGATAACACGGATTTAAGTTTTCTAGTTAATTTATGCCTCTATGCCTCTAAATGTTTGGAAGGTTGGATAGCAGCTGCTCTGTTTCCCGTTCCGCTGTGCTGTTTCATTGTCTACGGTTTCATAACTAGAACAGAAACATCCGTCAGAAAATTTAACAGTCAGATACGCCGACAGCGTGTCCGTAAAAAAAAAAGACATACAAAAGTTAACAAAAGTAGCAAATGTAAAGTTTTTGGTTGGTGGAAGTTCTACAAGCTTGTGCTTTTGGTCTCTGCGAACACTTATGTAAAGTCCCGACTACCATTATTACTTGTTATGTGTCACAGTGGGGGGGGGGGGGGGGGGGGAGAGCCAAAAGTATTTCTATCTGCACAGTACCCAATGTGCAAGCTCGCAATAGCGTAAACATGATCTTCCAATGAATTACGCATCATATCATTCCTGTTTTTAACATACTTTTATTGTATTGTGACAATATACTTTTGTTTTAATTATGTGTTTTCAGAAACTGTAAATGCTTTATAATTATACTGTTTCGTACTTTACAAGGCACTGGTTGTTTTGTTCTGCTCCATGTTCGGTTTCTCTTCATATGAAACACATTGTAGAAAGAATCTACAGTTTATAATCAGCGTTTTTCTGCTGAAAACGCATTCTGTCAAAATTGTATGGAAGCAGAAAATTACAAATAACTTGAAACAGCCACATCACTAAATCAAAGATCAAGTTCGCCAGGTTTGTTTACCTATGTGTCCTTTGAATCATGGAAAGTTAACAACATAACACATTCAGCAAGGGTAACAAATTGTGTGATTTCCTTTTCAGTTACCTTGGTCAGATTTTCATTGGAATGTATACTCAAAATATACAGTTTCCGAAAAGTGCTGATGGCGAACAGTTTCAAAATTGTGATGGAAAATCTTAATTGTTCTTTCACAGTTGTCCAAGGCGGCAATGAGATGGTATAACTGTTCAGCAGATGGATAGAACTGTCAGTCATTGAACATTGTGAAGAACCAATCACTAGATCTGTGGCGGTAGTGTCTAAACCAGATTGACCAATCAGCACCGTTGTTATGGGGAATTGCGGGAGAAACTCTTGATGGATGTGACCAATGGGTAAGAGTTTTAGGAGAGTTGGTGGCGTTCGAGTGAAATGGCCAATCAGCTGTTTCGCACACCTGCGGGTTGGCCAATCAACACATTTCGTTGTCCGCAGATCACCAGTGGCGGACGAAGGAGCCCAGGTTCATTCCTTGCTTCACTAGCCAGTCACAACTCACTCGGGGATTACTGAAACAGAAAATAATCAACTCTGTCACTTTTTCTTGTTTGTTGAAGAGAGAGAGAGAGAGAGAGAGAGAGAGAGAGAGAGAGAGAGAGAGAGAGAGAGAGACTGAGAGAGAGAGACAGAGAGAGAGAGAGAGAGAGAGAGAGAGAGAGAGAGAGAGAGAGAGAGAGAGAGAGAGAGAGAGAAGAATGTTATGTTCTCTGAGGCTCCCAAAACTGTGTGTCCGTTAGCGTGCACAAGAAGCCAAAACAACGTACTACAAATTCTTGGAGGTGGTCCTGCGACAACCTAAATCTGAAAAGAGCGGGCCAATCCCATCCGTTTTTGATGCGTATGATGGCTGGTATGCAGTTGTTTCCCTTCGCGAGCGTAGAGATTTGTGATGTGCATTATAACGTAGTGCACTCACTCTTTTGACGGAATCAAGAAGGCGTTGAGCTGAATCTCGCGGATACCGGTCGTCTGGCACAGAATCTGGGAAAGCGTCACCTTGCGTAGCTCAGCCAGTTCATCTGGAAGTGTACATCACGCTTTAACGTATCAACATCAACATCAGGCTGATAAGTCCTTCCGTCGCCCCCCCCCCATCCTCCTCCTCCTCATTATTATTATCGTTATCATCATCATCATTTACATCATCATCATCACCATCATGTTCTTTTTCCTCCTCCTCCTCCTCCTCCTCCTCCTCCCCATCATCATTATCTTTGTCCTTCTCCTCCCCCTCCTCCATCTCCCCATCATCCTCATCATCCTCATTATCATTATCACCATCATCATCATAACCATCATCATCACCATTTCCCTCCACTTCATCATCATCATCATCATCATCATCATCATCATCATCACCATCATCATTTCCCCCTCCTCCGTCTCATCATCATCATCATCATTTCCCCCTCCTCCGTCTCATCATCATCATCATCATCATCATCATCATCATAATCATCCTCCTCCTCCTCATCATCATCATCATCATCATCATCATCATCATCATCATCATCATCACGTCATTGTCTTTGTCAACAACAATAACATATACCCATGTGAGTGTCTCTGTGCTTATTTCTAAATCAAATTTATTGTATTAAAACAACCTTTAGATAAAAAAAAACAAGAGGCGAAGCCATCAAGGCTCACGTAAGAAATCGACAAACAGTAACACAAACTCAATCACACACACACACACACACACACACACACACACACACACACACACACAGAGAAAGAGCATAGGTGAAACTGTGCAAGAAAGCGAGACACTAGATCTAGATCTGTCTGTCTGCATGTAGCCTACTTACAAGGACACGACTGCCAACTAGTCTCGGCGCGCTCAAAATAATAATGACCGAGACTGTCAGTACTTCCTTCGCGTGACGTCTAACCCTCTTACGTCATAATGTGACGTCAATGTAATGTGACGTCTTCAAATGTTAGAGTTTCTACCACAGACATACACACGCACAGACGCACGCACGCACGCACGCACAGACAGACAAAGTTACGATCGCATAGGCTACACTTACGTGAGCCAAAAACTAAAATACTTGAACTTAGCCACAAACCATCCTCGAAGCTTCCTTTCTGTCCTCTAGTTTCGTAGAAAAAGCGGTCGCCATACTTCAGGTTGGAGAAGACCTCCGACATCAAACAGTTGAAGGTCTCGCCCACTAAACCACCATATGCCAGAGGTTCTACGATACCTCCACTGAACAAGTCAATATCGTCAGGATGGCTGAAACATACGACATGATGCTAAAAGTTAACGGTTCAAGGGCTGCATTTTAACACACGAAAATGCAAAAATGAAGACTTTTGTTGTTGCCCAAACGTGGTAAAGAAAAAGCTGGAAGTCGTAAACTTAATTTTATTCTATTTTATTTTACCTGGTTGGTAACTTTCCTGTTGGTTGCCTGGATCCACTACATCCCCTCTTCCCTCAGCCGCCAACCCTCTCCCATAACCCCACCAACTTTCCTCGTCTGCGCTCATTGGCTGAAACTACAACGTACACAGTCGTGATTTTGCGCGAGTCGGTTTTACATGTATCGCCGATTTTTTCCCTGCCGTTTAAGCAGCCCTACTCCATTTTCGGGGGATGCATGCTTGGTATTTGCGTGTTTCTATAACCCATTACACTCTGACGTAGATTACAGGATCTTGTTCGTGCGTACTTGGTTTTGTGCTTGCGTGTACGTAGAGGTTACATGCCGAGTCTCAGTGATTATTAAAAGTAGCCTAATGGTCGAAGTTGGCGGATCATGAAAAATGCGAGCTTCAGCGAGCTTTTTCATGACCGCGAACTGAGACCATTATTTTTAATAATCACTGAGACGAGGTGTGTAACCTCTTTATTCCTCCTTTCTTCAGTTATTCAAAGAAAACAGGAGTTTTTGTGCGAAAGTTTGATCGAATCCGAATCACTCAACCAGTCAACCTGCGCAGGCGATCGATTAATGCGCGGTTGTATAGTTCCGTGCAAATCATTCCATTCTGTTAACACTTCTTTTCAGTTTCCCTGTTTTAGACTAAAATCAAGTACACAGATATGCTGTTATTCTGCTGTGGCGGTAAAGGCAGATATTGTGTGTTCTGTTTATGTTTTAGTATCGCTTAGGATAATGTTCTTTCGTCAAATGGGACTAGCAGACGAACTTTTGCACCCGTGTTCCAACGTTAATTACTGTATGAAGTTCAGTTTTCTGGGGAAAATAGTGTATGAAACCGCTTTATGTTGTTTAAATTGATGAGATGTGTGCATTTGGTTGCGTGTGATCTGTTTATAAAATGAAATATTGTTGAAAACTGACCGTCGGATTGCAGTCAGTGTTGTCGAAGAAACTGCGTTAAAAGAAGGGGAACTACTCTTGTCGGCTAGAGTATGAGTTACTTGCCTTGGGAATTTGCTTGTGATGAACTGTTTGTGCACGGCAGATCTAGATTCAGAAAACAACCTAACTCATGGATTTTATATGGAGATTCATGTGTTCAGGCCTGTAGTTGTTAATTTAAATGCGGTATGTTTGTATTGTTTGCTCCAGAGATGTATATTTCGTACGTATAGAGCGTTCGGAACTTTTCAGTCGCAAAAGTAGTACCGAAACAGAACAGCTTCTCAACCCATTGCACTATCGAGGATTCAGGCTGTTGCTGGCTCGTTATTTGTTTGGTTGCTGGGTCATTATCGAAAAATGAACTAGCTCTACAAGTTTACAGAGGTAAAGAAGCAGAGGGGGGAATAAAAACAAAATAGGCTTGCACATAAGTTGACCTGAAAGATCAGGAAAAATCTCCACCCTTAACCCCACCCGGCGCGGCCGGGATTCGAACACTCAACTTTCCACATGGGAGTCCCGCGTCTTATCCAATGGGCTACTGCGCCCAGCACCCGCCTTATTCGAAAAGAGAGAAATTCAAGTTTTACGCCCTCTGGCAGAATGACCGAGGTCTATTACGTGCCACTGTGGTGACACGGGGGTGGGACATGGATGCCGTCGCTGGGTCTGCACTTAAAGTTGACCCGTGTCCGTCCCGGCCCGGATTCGAACCCGCGACCCTAGGATCCCAAGTCCAGTGCTCTACCACCTGAGCTACCCGGGCCCCTTTTATCGAGAGGCCGAACAGAATTTGGGGCTGTACGTCCTCACAGGGAACGTCCTATTAGGGACATGTAAGTGGTGATATGCTAGAGGTCATTTATCGAGAAGAAACTAGGGGGTCCTTAACGTTCTCACAGGACAAAATTTCTTTTAGGGACATGAAATGATGATACGCTAAAAGGCTGGTAAAAGTGAGGACACGAGGAGGATGACAGGGTGGGTAAGAGAGATGATGATAAAAGTGGTTTTTTTAAGAAGTTTCAGTTTGTTTGTTTTTGGCTCACGTAAGTGTAGCCTATGCGATCGTAACTTTGTCTGTCTGTGCGTGCGTGCGTATGTGCGTATGTGCGTGCGTGCGTGCGTGTGTATGTCTGTGGTAGAAACTCTAACATTTGAAGACGTCACATTACATTGACGTCACATTATGACGTAAGAGGGTTAGACGTCACGCGAAGGAAGTACTGAAAGTCTCGGTCATTATTATTTTGAGCGGGCCGAGACTAGTTGGCAGTCGTGTCCCTGTAAGTAGGCTACATGCAGACAGACAGATCTAGATCTAGTGTCTCGCTTTCTTGCACAGTGTCACCTATGCTTTCTCTGTGTGTGTGTGTGTGTGTGTGTGTGTGTGTGTGTGTGTGTGTGTGTGTGTGTGTGTGTGTGTGTGTGTGTGTGTGACGGAGTGATTGAGTTTGTGTTACTGTTTGTCGATTTCTTACGTGAGCCTTGATGGCTTCGCCTCTTGTTCATTACGCAATAACAATTTTGTTTGTTTGGGTTTACACCCAGTGTCTGCAAAAGCGTTGGGGGTATGTGATTTTAAAAGAATAAGTTTATTTTTGAAAGAATTTTTTTTATAAAAAGGGATAACATTTCAGAGCCACTTATCGAGAAGAAAAGAATACTGACTCATAAACAGCATGCAGAGCTTTCTGCGAGATGCCCATGGCAGGATCATAGAAGCTTGTGATGCGACGCAAGCCGCAGTGGTCCCGGAAGTCGTTATAGGGAGGGATCCCGTGGTCACGTGCTCGTTGAATATTCAAAGCGATAAGGTCAAATCCCTTGCCCACGCCCTCCTCTGTCTCGAACAGATGGTCAGTCACCTGCAATCATGTTACAAACAAAGGCTCATGAACAAACAATCGCAGCGGCTGATATTAACTGGGCGAAGTTAACTTCACAAAGTCTACCTCAGGAAGCTCACTGTACGAAGCTTTGGCCCCGGATCTTCTGTAAAAAAGACTTTGGGAAGTCAACTTCGGGCTCCATTAAAGCCGGCCTTTATAAACTTCGAGTCTTTGAGTCTCAAAATCTATCACTACATCCACTCACTCTCCAACCAACAAACCCATCCACTAACCTATCCAACCATCTTTGAGTCTGAAATCTATCATTACATCCATTCTTTCATCCACTTACTCTCCAACCAACCTATCCATCCATTAATCCAACCATCTTCAAGTCTGAAATCTATCTTTACATCCATTCCTCCATCTACTCACTCTCTCATCAAGCCATCCACTACCTATCTATGCAACCATCTTTGATCTTCTTAAATTTATCAATACAGCCATTCCTCCGCTCTCCATCCAACCCATCTTACATGCTGACCGGCACGGTTGGCCTAGTGGTAAGGCGTCCGCCCCGTGATCGGGAGATCGTGGGTTCGAACCCCGGCCGGTCATACCTAAGACTTTAAAATTGGCAATCTAGTGGCTGCTCCGCCTGGCGTCTGGCATTATGGGGTTAGTGCTAGGACTGGTTGGTCCGGTGTCAGAATAATGTGACTGGGTGAGACATGAAGCCTGTGCTGCGACTTCTGTCTTGTGTGTGGCGCGCGTTATATGTCAAAGCAGCACCGTCGGCTGGGCGTTAATAAAAAAATAAAATAAAAAATCTTACATGCTACCTGGGACATATATTATGCTCAAATGAATGACGCAGCAGTCGTTTTAGCCCACTTGATCGCTGTAGAAAAGAAATATTCTTTTACATTTGTTTCTTCTTCTTCTTCTTCTTCTTCTTCTTCTTCTTCTTCTTCTTCTTCTTCTTCTTATTCGTTCATGGGCTGAAACTCCCACGTTCACTCATGTTTTTGCACCAGTGGACTTTTAAGTGTATGACCGTTTATACCCCGCCATTCAGGCAGCCATACGTCGAATTCGGGGAAAGTGTGCTTGGTATTTTCGTGTTTCTAAATGTATTCAATGTATATTTTTTTTTGTAATTTTTTTTTTACCTCTTCTACGATGAAGGCGTCAGGCATCTGTGAGCGTGTGTCGTGGTCGATGCCGGTGGCCATGCCCTCCACGATATTCTCCACGTTGTCCCTGACCATGAAGGGTTTGAAGAACAGGTCGCGTAGCAACGGCTTCTGGTTCCCCACAGGGATGGTGCGAGGGATCAGGGTGTGACCGAACCTTCCGAGAGAACAATAAGACATAAGACATAGGATTTTATTACAACCACGTGCAGTTCACAGGAATGTTGCTTGGCTTGTGTACATTCGATACATAATACATTCCAACACAACAGAGTGCTCACCGAACTGCGTACACACACCCACTCACACCCACACGCATGCACTGACGCACGCACGCACGCACCCACCCCTATACACACACACACACACACACACACACACACACACACACGCGCATGCAAGCACGCACATGCACACATTTACAACAAACAAACAACCAAACTCCTTTCCGACTCACCTAAACACAGCAGCACCGAAGGAGCTGGGGATGGAAGGGTCGATCATGGAGCTGTATTCGGGCCTCTCTACCCCGGGCCCCACGGCCAGACCTCGGCGCTTCATGGACGCCGGGCCCAGGATGATGGGCAGCCAGTCCGCGTACATGATCTTCTGCACGAGGGCTCCCACGATCTTGCGCGTGCGTTGGAACACCTCCTCCTCGGCGTAGAAAGGCCGCATGTAGTGCAGCATGTGCGCGATGCGGTTGTGAAGACGCGCGAAGACTGTGTGCATGACGGTCAGTCCTGGGTGTTCGTTCACACGCTCGTCGCCTGTTTGGGAGTAGAGGGGACTTTGGGTTATTATGAGCAACAACAAACCAGAAGCTATTATATCCACGACAGTTTTTGAAACAGTATTACAACACGCGTAAAGGCCCGGTCACACAGCCCAAAAGTCGGGTAAACGCATGAATCACGCATAAAATTTGGTTGTGCGAGCTTGTCGGTCGAGAATTTGACCATTTTCGCTGATTTACGCGATGAAAATCACCGATGAATTGCGCAAGAACTACGGAAAGATCACGCAAAAATCACTAACAAACCACGCACTACAGCGCATAGGCACGCAAAGGTCCACGGAAAACCACGTATAATCTGCGCACTATCACTAATGAACTGCGTATGAATCGCGCATGATTCGCGCATGAACTGCGCAAGGAATGCGCGGCAGCGCGTACGTCCGTTCCGCGCATATATAAACTGATGCAACTGCGGCGCCTTGGCATTCCCGTTTCAACAGTCGCAGCACCCTTCGGCAGCAGGAATTGGCCTGACGGGAGATGATAAAATAGCCGCTTTTATATAGCGCCAATCATACGTGAGTTGTTAGTGATACATCAGTGATTCATCAGTATTTCATAAGTATTACATGCGCTTATTTACGTGTTCTTTTAGAGATACATACGCCAATAAAAAATGTTCAGTGATTTTCAGTGATACGTATAGGTGTTACAAGCGCGAAACATGCGTCATATGTCTGCTAATCGTCAGTGGAAAGTCGTCGAAGAACGCGATAGCGGCAACATTTTCGCGAACGATCACTGATATTCCACGCATATTTCGCGCATTGTTCGCGTAAGAACTACGCAAACTACGCAGAAATTACGTAAAACAGCGCAATACTGCGTAAACTCTTACGCGAAGCCGAGTTTTGAGCTGCTCAAAACCTGGAATCGCGTAAAGCGCCGATCCGGCGAACATCGGCGGACAACTACGGAGGTTCCACGTCAGACAAACTGATGAAATGCGCAAATCGCGCATGTATCGCGTAAGGATCGAATTTCGTGCGTGATTCATGCGTTTACGCGACTTTTGGGCTGTGTGACCGGGCCTTATGTACGTAATGCATAACTTCCCATGACCGTCACTCCAAAAGAAAACATCTCAGAGTTGTAATTTTTGGGCAACATGCAGCGCTCTTTTGTGTTCAAATGCTGCCGAGTGAATTGATTATGTTTTCCTTTGTTGCCTGTAATAGCCTAAATACTGCCAAGTGTACCTAGTGCGCATTTGTCCGTTATTTTTGGTTCATTTTTGGGGATATTTTGGGTGTTAAAACAGCTAGCTATACGACCTAAACGGGTAAAGAATAAGAACTCTTGTTGATTTTCGTGTTTGTTCATGCATTTCTGATTTTAGAAACAACAGTTTAAAAACAAAGAGAAAAAATGCACATGAGTTATTGTAAGTCTTCTTCTTCTTCTTCTTCTTCTTCTTCTTCTTCTTCTTCTTCTTCTTCTTCTTCTTCGTTCATGGGCTTAGACTCCCACGTTCACTCATGTTTTTAGCACGAGTGAAGTTTTACGTGTATGACCGTTTTTACCCCGCCATTTAGGCAGCATACGCCGATTTCGGGGGAGGCATGCTGGGTATTTTCGTGTTTCTATAACCCACCGAACTCTGACATAGATTACACACGAAGGGGGTTAAGTCACTAGCAGGTCTGCACATAAGTTAACCAGAGAGATCGGGAAAATCTCCACTCTTAACCCACCAGGCGGCAGCGACCGGGATTCGAACTCACGACCTCCTGTGTATACAGCTCATTCAATATCAATTTTTCGTATTTTTGGCAATTTCCCCCTGAATCATTCATGATTTTATGTTCAGTGTGGCATTGTGATTCGGAACTTTCTTTTTCTCCAGTCTTGGCTGATCGAAACTATATGTGAGAACCAGACGTCAGTGACGTAGGAGACAATGACGACGGTACATGATATAATAACGTCACTTGTTCTTCGTTCGTCTTCTGTGAAATCTGGCACAGTTCTGAAAATGAGAAAAGCGGCGTTGGACCGAATTCTGTGCTGAATAAACTGCAGGGGTTTGACACGCACAGCAAGCAAAAGCAAGACCAAGTCAAATTAGTCGACGAGAGGTGTGTACCAGAAAGACGTAGCTAAGTTTACGCATGACAATTAGCTGAGGTTGTGCGTACAAGTAGGAGATGAGCTCACAAAAACAACAGAGAACAGCGCAGCGTCGAAAGGATCTGAGAACTTGCTTTGCGGAGAGAATAAGAGAGGGGAAAAAATACCGAAGACAATCTCAGCTGAGGATACGCTTACCGTAGAAATAAGATCGTGGATATCAAAGGTGCCAGTTTGTTAGGCAAGAAATACCAGTTTATTAGTCAGTGTTTGTTGCGACTCTCAACGCACGAGTGCACTTGTCGACGCTTCGAATCGTATCCATGGATGTTAGGCAGCTAAGAAACCTTCGGTGATATCATTATTGTGAATAACAGTAATTTGTGCGACAGCAACTTATATACTCCAAGCACGGTGATCGATCAAGACACTAAAAGATGAAATCAGCAGCTTCAGCCCTTTTTGTCCTTAGAACTTAAATTTGAACAGAAACAGCAATGAACGCAGAAAAGCTGCTTTTTGACGAACATGCGAACGCTGACATCAAAGGCTTAGTCATTGCCGTTTCCTTCGTCGCTCTCGTCACCATCGTCTTCAACGCCATCATCATTGCAGCATTCATCGCGCATCGTCCCCTCAGGAACTTTGCCGACCTCTTCATCCTGAACACGTGCATAGCGGACCTGGGAGTCGGCCTGGGGTTGATTTCTCAGATCGTCTTCTACAAGCAGGGCAAGGTTTGGCCATTCGTGTGCTATTGCTTTTTATATTTAGTCAAGTTTTGACTAAATATTTTAACATCGAGGGGGAATCGAAACGAGGGTCGTGGTGTATGTGCGTGTGTGTGTGTGTCTGTGTGTCTGTGTGTGTGTGTGTGTGTAGAGCGATTCAGACTAAACTACTGGACCGATCTTTATGAAATTTGACATGAGAGTTCCTGGGTATGAAATCCCCGAACGTTTTTTTCATTTTTTTGATAAATGTCTTTGATGACGTCATATCCGGCTTTTCGTGAAAGTTGAGGCGGCACTGTCACGCCCTCATTTTTCAACCAAATTGGTTGAAATTTTGGTCAAGTAATCTTCGACGAAGCCCGGACTTCGGTATTGCATTTCAGCTTGGTGGCTTAAAAATTAATTAATGACTTTGGTCATTAAAAATCTGAAAATTGTAAAAAAAAATAAAAATTTATAAAACGATCCAAATTTACGTTTATCTTATTCTCCATCATTTGCTGATTCCAAAAACATATCAATATGTTATATTCGGATTAAAAACAAGCTCTGAAAATTAAATATATAAAAATTATTATCAAAATTAAAGCCATATGTACTCGATGACTATACACGCTAATTGCTTTACCAACAGCTGGAGACATGCTAAATTAAGTTCCCTGCAAAATATTGTGGTCTAGGACCCCTTCAGTGTTGAGATATGTTAATTTTCATTTTGATCTGGATCGTCCTATTTATAGATTTGCCAACAGAGGTAGCGTTGACGCAAGGGAAATAACTCCGCGTCTTTGTTTACATCCAAAGTTTTTGAGACTCTAAAACAAGCTGTAATGCATGTATATGGTCCGCGCATGGCGACATATCGTCATTACATGGTCTTATGGTGCGTTTGACATCGATTATGGGCAAACTACACTTTGTAAACACGGGAGCGCGTACATATGCCTTTAAATTGTCCAAATCAATTTAAAAACACTTTCATCTTCTTTCTTGTCGGTTCCTGATTCCAAAAACATATAAATATGATATGTTTGGATTAAAAACACGATCAGAAAGTTAAAACGAAGAGAGGTACAGAAAAGCGTGCTAAGCAGCATAGCGTAACCACTACCGCGCTAAATGGCATTGCGTTCAGTTTCATTCTGTGAGTTCGACAGCTACTTGACTAAATATTGTATTTTCGCCTTACGCGACTTGTATGTTATTTGTTACGTCCTGATTTGTCTTGTCTATTTTGGGGTTTTTTTGGTCCCCAGTCTAAGAAATTATTTGGGACATGATGTGGTGATTCGCTAAAATTTGTCAAACTCAAAGCCTGATTTGCCAAAATGTAATTTTTTAAATAGGATATTGGGAGGGGCGCAAGTTTGTGAGCTGGTTAATGTGGTGTGTGTGTGTGTGTGTGTGTGTGTGTGTGTGTGTGTGTGTGTGTGTGTGTGTGTGTGTGTGTGTGTGTGTGTGTGTGAGTTTTTAATCTCATCATATCTTATCGTCGGTATCTCATCATATCTCACCTGATTTCGTCATATCTCATTTCATCTTAATATATTATTTCATCCCATCTTATCTGACGCCAGGTGTGGACGGGAGGCCTGGAGCTGTGCGTGCTGTCGCTGGTGGCGACGTGGGAGTGCTGCATCGTCTCCATCATCTCCGTCGTCCTCATCTTCCTCGACCGCTTCGTTCTGGTCACCTACCCCGAGTGCTACCGACAGCGGCAGAGCAGGCGGCTGTCGTCCTTGACCCTCCTCTCCACCTGGGTGGTCGTGTTCCTCCTGGACGCCGTTCCTACCCTGGTGCTGGCCGGCGACAGGATCCCCGAAGGCCACTGCACGCTCCCTTACAGAAGGACCGGCGGGTCTATGATCACCTTCTCCGTTCTCCTCTTCATCCCGCTCTTTACCTTGCCCCTCCTCACAGAGCTGGTCTACATCAACATCAAAAAGCTATACGTGTTTGTAGACAAGCGCAAGACTCTTGTCAAGTATGGCATCCGTCTTGAGCCCCGCAAGCTGTTGCCCACGGTGGGCCCGTCAAGGGGTTTTAACCCCTCCAAGGAAGTCTTGGTGGGGAGCCTCGACTCCTCACGAGCGCGTCACATGTTCGCGGTGGGGCCGTCAAGGAGTACTTGCCCCTCCAAAGAGGGCTTACCGGGGAGCGGTTCCGCGAAGGCACTACTTCACATGACCGCGGGTAACAGCCCGACCAACACCCTGTCTGCTACGGCTGTTAAAGCTCAATCGCAAGACTTGAACGCGTCGCAAGGACCTGTTATGGGCACGCAAGTCGTCCCCGTAGTCTCACAGTTGAGGATTGACTCCTCGAAGGAACTTCACATGACCGCAGAGAACAAACCGACCAACACCCTGTCTGTTACGGCTTATAAAGCTCAATCGCAAGACTGGAGCACGTCGCGAGGATCCGTCATGGGCACACAACTCGTCCCCGTAGTCTCACAATCGAGGAGTGTTGACCGGTCAGAAAGACGACACAGCTCGCTACTACGAGAAGTAGCAGGCCAGAACTGTTGCGTGGCGTGGCTGCAGTCTCTGCAACCTTTGCCCAGGGAGCTGGAGATGGACACGACGGCGAGGCACTTCAGCATGACGTGCAAGTCCAAGCTGCTGAAGGAAGCCCGTCTGTTGTGGGGTCTGGTGCTCGTCTTCATCGCGTGCGTGGCGCCCCTGGCTCTCATGCTGCTGGTGCGGGGCATCTGCAGGACAACCTCCTCCACCAAATGCCCCGTCACCAGCCAGTCCATCTTCTTCGAGCTGTCCACCTGGCTGGTGCAGATGACCTCCACTCTCCACCCGCTGCTCTTCGCCGTGCAGCATCCCAGGATCCGCCATGTACTGCTGACATGGTTGCAGCGATGCTTTTCTTCCTCTCCGAGGCGCGGCGATAACTAGTGATGAGGTCTGTGCGCGTGCCTTCCTGGCTGACTCACTGACTATTTACACTTTGACAGTCTTCCATTTGAAACTTCGAGGTTGTCATTCTGGATTGACGCCTGATCAAAGTACCATTGAAGCCCGACGGAGCGAAGCGACGAAGGGTTTCAATTGGGCTTTGGGGGGGCGTCAATCCACAATGAAGACCTCGAAGTTTCAAATGGTAGCCTGTCAATGTAATTGTTTTTCAATCTGACGACGAACTCTTTCCTGCTTTCATGCGGTTGCAAACAGACCAATACTACTTTCAGTGCACTTACCCAGGGGCGGATCAGTTGCTTTGTAAGAGGGGGTGCACTTTGAATCAAAAGTGAATGTGATGGGCGCGAAGCGCCCGAATTTGCTAGGGGGGTCCGGAAAATGTTTTGGCCCAAAGAAGCAAAATGGTGCCATCTGGTGCCATTTGAACTTAGAAATGGTCATAGAATCAGCTTTCCAATTTTATTTTATTTTTTTGCTGGAGGGGGGGGGGGGGGGGTGCACAGGGTGCGGGGGGTGCACCTGCACCCTGTGCACCCCCCCCCCCTCGTCCGCCCCTGCTTACCTACAAGGGTCAAGTCCCAAGAAATGTGTTTCCGTATTCCTATATTTTCACTCTGCCCTGGGTGGTTTTTTTTTCTTCACATGCACTAAAATCTAACCGAGACTAGTCGAGGTCGTATCAATGCGCCTCGCCAGCAGGTGGTCATTGGCTTTTGTAACTAGTGTTCATCCAGAAATGATGACCGTTAATTTTTAATGAGTTGAGACAATCTGACCAATCACAGAATCTGTTTTATTGAAACGCCAACTTGATTGAATTACAATATACGTTTAACGTTCTGTCAGAACGGTTAGCCTGCATTGGGGCAGGTGTTGGTAATACGCTGAGGATACGGTGCAGTGTGATATTTTGACTCTAACACGCGCAAGCATTTTGGCTTTTCTCGTAGAAGGTTTCTCGTGACCTAGATAAACTCTTGCACAGATCTTTGGTGTTGTACGCGTTAGTTTACACGGTAAGGAAAGCACCTGTCAAAAACCAATCAACCTTGAAAAAAAAGAAGATAAAAACGACAAAAATAGAGAGGGCGAAGAGATGAATAACACACAAAAATCATAATTATTTCATAATCATTTACCTGCGAGGAAGCAGTGATCCCCATCGTTTCGCTTGATGCAGTCATCCATCCCGTTGTTGGGCAGGTAGTCGTCATCCGTCATGTTCAGCAAGTAACCTGACGTGACGCAAAATGACGTCATTTCAGTCAGGTACACAAAACACACAATACAAGGCCAAAACAAATTAGTTGAAAAGTATTAAAGACGGAGATCTATTACAAATTATTACAACATACAATGCAATACAGACAGGCTGAAAGATGAATAGATTGACGAAGCTATAAAATTGTAGGCAGACGGACACACATATACATAGCGTAGCTAGATAGCTAGCTAGCTAGATCTTTCTTTGTTTGGTGTTTAACGTCGTTTTCAACCGTTCAAGGTTATATCGCGAGCTAGCTAGATAGATAGATAGAGATCGATTGATGGACAGACAGACAGGTAGATAGTTAGAAAGATAGATAGACAGACAGATAGACAGATAGATAAATAGATAGATAGGTAGATAGATAGATAGATAGTTAGATAGATAGATAGATAGATAGATAGATATATAGATAGATAGATAGATAGATAGGTAGGTAGGTAGGTATGTAGGTAGGTAGGTAGGTAGGTAGGTAGGCAGGTAGGGAATGACAGCCAGATAGGCAAACAAAGAGAGGTTGGACACTTACCTTTTCCAGGAGCGTGATGCTTGACTTCCTCCAACCGTTCGTCGGTGCTGCCGTAAAGGATTGACGCGTCGATAAATGACGTCACAACGTTCATGTGCTCACGAGGTTCTGAGTATTCACAACAAAAAACAAATAAAAACGTAAATGGAGCGAATCTTGCGTTCAGACGATTTGTGATTTACGTTTCAAACAAGAATTACACTGCAGTATTTTTTTTATATATTTTTTTTAGAGAAACACATTTATCAGACGAATAGTTTTGACAGAACAAGCCGTATAGGGACTGGGTGGCCGAGTGGTAACGCACTTGCGCTCGGAAGCGAGAGGTTGCGTGTTCAGGCCTGGGTCAGGCCGCAATTTTCTCCCCCCTTTCCTAACCTAGGTGGTGGGTTCAAGTGCTAGTCTTTCGGATGAGACGAAAAACCGAGGTCCCTTCGTGTACACTACATTGGGGTGTGCACGTTAAAGATCCCACGATTGACAAAAGGGTCTTTCCTGGCAAAATTGTATAGGGATAGATAAAAATGTCCATCAAATACCCGTGGGACTTGGAATAAAGTAAAAAAATTCCATCTCACACGGCATTAAGTCTCAGGAAACATGAATACACGCATGCAGGAAAAAAATATGGGTAGCGCCGTATGTATGGCAGCTCGCTTTCCCCGGGGAGAAAGCAGCCCGAATTTCCATGAGGGTAACCTCACTGGACTGTAAATCTTATCCAATCCAATCCAATCCAATCCAATATTGTAACCGTTTTAGAAAACAAACACAGATTAAACACGCGGATGCATACTCTCTCTGTCTGTCTCTGTCTCTCTCTGTCTGTCTCTGTCTCTCTCTGTCTGTCTCTGTCTCTCTCTCTCCCTCTGTCTCTCTCTCTCTCACTCTCTCTGTCTCTGTGTGTCTCTGTCTGTCTCTCTCTCTCTCTCTCCCTCTCTGTCTGTCTGTCTGTCTCTCTCTCACTCTCTCTCGGTCTCTCTCTGTGTCTCTCTATCTCTCTCTGTCAGGCTCTCTCTCTCTCTCTCTCTCTCTCTCTCTCTCTCTCTCTCTCTCTCTCTCTCTCTCTCTCTCTAACGTTATAAAACAACAATCCTCTTCTCCCGCGTTTCTACTGAATGTCCACACAGAGGACAACAGACACTGACGACTGCAGACAATATCAAGACAGACAGACAGACAGACACTGACGACTGCAGACAATATCAAGACAGACAGACAGACAGACACTGACGACTGCAGACAATATCAAGACAGACAGACAGACAGACAGACACTGACGACTGCAGACAATATCAAGACAGACAGACAGACAGACAGTGACGACTGCAGACAATATCAAGACAGACAGACAGACAGTGACGACTGCAGACAATATCAAGACAGACAGACAGACACTGACGACTGCAGACAATATCAAGACAGACAGACAGACAGACAGACAGTGACGATTGCAGACAATATCAAGACATACAGGCAGACAGACAGACAGACAGTGACGACTGCAGACAATATCAAGACAGACAGACAGACAGACAGTGACGACTGCAGACAATATCAATACAGACAGACAGACAGACAGACAGTGACGACTGCAGACAATATCAACACAGACAGGCAGAAGACAGACTAACAGACGACCGAAGGAATACATTGAAATTTTTTTTTTAAATAGTTAAATAAATAAATAATATTATCATTGCTAATACAAAAAACAACTTGCGGTACACCGTCTTACTTTGTACTTTTCCAAGTCGGTCCTTGAGGGGCATGGAGCGGACAAACTCCATACAGTTACCCTTGAAGTTTTTTTCAGGTCGGAACATGATCGGAAAACATTCCCTGTACAAATAAAGACAAGAAAAATGTTCATTCAAAATGAACAGCGTCGATGCAATGTCCACCAAAGATTTATTTTGGGAAGTGTTAAAGGTTAGGGTCAAAAGTTAATGAATTGCATGTTGTGCTGGATATATAAATTGTTTATTTCAGTCAATGCTTGATTCATAAGTACATTTTTCAGCATGGTGCATCTACAGGAGGGTGCTCCAACAATGATGCATAGTGCCAACATTTAGCGCAAACTTTTCACAACAGTGCATTATTACCACAAAGCGCATACAGCGATTATATAGTAGCAAGTTGCACTAAACATTTGAACAAAATGCATTTTGCATTTTGTTCAAATGTTAACAGCACAGCACCAAGTTTTGCATAAGTGCACAACAGCACTGACCATTTCACAAAAGTGCATAACAGCTGTGACAATTTTACAAAAGTGCATTGACCATTTCAGGCAGATGGCTAACATGCAGAAATCGCTTTTGTCTGTCTTTCTTTGAAAAGTAGGCATGTTCAAGATCGATGAAGTCATGAGCAATTGGGTTAGATGACAGAAAAGATTCAAAAACGTCAGATTCAGTTAGATGACAGAAAAGATTCAAAAACGTCAGATTCAGTGTTTTGGGCACTGTTGAACAGGAACATTCTCTCCTGTTCAACAAATGTGGGTTCAATTCAAAAGCAACATTGTCACAGATAGGCTAGTGTTACATTTCTGTAAAGTTTCAAAAATATCTTCCATGTTTTGGTTACTGTTGAACAGAGGCATATTTTCCTGTTCAAAAAAGTCTGACACAAATTGTCGTAGTTGTGGGTTAAGGTTCGATCTATACTGTCCTTCAAACGAGTCGTAGAACCGTCATTGTCACAGATAGTGTTACATTTCTGTTTTACATTCAAACGAGTCGTAGAAGTACTAGTACATTTGCGTTTGGTTGTTTTTTCTTTTAGATTCCTGTCACTCATACTAGCAGTATTGATTGAGGTACATAAATCTGTTGATGTACAGGGATGACTTGTTTGTAATGAATCCTTGTTTCCTCCACATTGAGTTTGCATTGCAGTTGGACAGAAATGAACAGGTGTTAATTGATAAACACATTGATAATGGCTTTTGAGAAAATCAATCAATTCTGCAAAGGAATTAACTTGATGACATCAAAACTGCAGCGCCATTTGAAGAATGGTTACCATTTCTGTTTCTTTGATGGGAATCAAACAAATAAAAACATTGACTATCCAAGTTACCATGAATGGCAATAGTTGACTCCTGAAAAGTAGCAAGGATATAATTTGAGACGATAAACGCCTGATGCAATCCCTCCTCAAGGTCAGTCAACTCAAAACCTTCATCATTCGCAACATCAGTAGGCAACACAGCGGGATTCGTATGTCCAGAAATCATGTCGAAAAAATATTACATTTCAAAAGCATGTCCAACCACAGTTGTTGGCAAGTGTTCGTGTCCGAAGTAGCCTTCAGTGTGTGTATATGTATTCATGTGACAGAGAACGTGACCTCATTGTTCAATCCTCTCTCTCTCTTCTTTCTCATTCGAACGCACACACGCAAGAACGTAGCCTACGCACGCATGCACGCGCACGCACACACACACACACACACACACACACACACACACACACACACACACACACACACACACACACACCCCGCTGACGCACACGGCAAACCACGCACACACACACTGACTGTCGGCAAGCATCTCTTTTTGTTTTCTTTACCTTTGTTTATTGTGTTTTCGATATTTGTGTTTATTTTTTGCTTGACTTATCTGTTTTATTTTAATGTTTGCTATCCACATCGTGTGATAAATGTTTCTTCTCAGTCTCCGAGTCAGTTTAGTTTCTGCACGCCGCTTTGGTACTCCTTGTTTTTCTAACTGGTGTATTGTGCGCGACTGATTTGCGGATTTATTTTTATTCCTTTCATATGCAGTTGAAGTGTTGTGGGTGTTATTGTCTGTATATGCTATGTTGCGTCTGTGTATGCCTACAAGAATTTTGGGTGTAATGTGCCTGTGGTCTGCTCGCAGTCGAGCACAGAAAACATGGCGGCGCCCTGTGGCAAATTCCTCAAAAGTCTTCCCGACCGCAGATACCAGCGTCGTCCGCGACGCTGGAACAACGTTTAGGTCAACCACCGCGTGCAGTAAATGTAGAGGAAGGGTCCCTATATTATGGGGAAAATGTCACTACCCTCTCTGGATAACACACACACGCACGCACGCACGCACGCACACACATATACACACACACGCACACGCAAACACACACACACACACACACACACACACACACACACACACACACACACACACACACACTCATTTATCTGACATTAACACTCTTCTACTATTAACTCTTTGCAATCCTATTTATTACATCTTTTCCGCTGCAGGCTTGGCCACAAACTGCGTCGTAGTGATAACTTCTCCTGTTTTACTCTCACCGCTTCACTACCATGTAAACTGAGAAATGAAACAAACTTGAATCGGTCCCGCAAAGCTTATAATATTATATTGACTGGACCAACAACCAACCAACAAAATCTGACAGATTATTAAACGAAAAACAAAATGAGGATTGTCATGCCACTTACGGATCAGCATCTTTACGGACGTGGGTTCGATCCTCCGAACAGCACTTGATCGTCCTTCTTGTGTCCTCTGGCAAGCGAGAGAAGACAGTATTGACATACATGCATGCACTCATATACATAGATAGACTCACACACACACACACACACACACACACACACATAGACGAGGGGGGCGGGGGGGGGGGGCGTGTGTATGTGGACACGATGTCATTGTCCATGAACTACAATTAACTGACAGATTGACTGACTCATTAACTGACTCATTAACTGACTGATTGACTGACCTACTGGCAAGGGAGTGGACACCATATCGTGGTCCATAAACTGACCCCACTGCATAAGGAAAATGGAGAACTACAATTAACTGACTGATTAACTGCCTGATTAACTGCCTGATTAACTGACTGATTAACTGTCTGATTGACTGACTGATTAACTAACTGATTAACTGACTGGTTAAATGCCTGATTGACTGACTGATTAACTGACTGATTGACAGACTGATTAACTAACTGATTAACTGACTGATTAACTGCCTGATCGACTGACTGATTAACTGACTGATTAACTGCCTGATTGACTGACTGATTAACTGACTGATTAACTGTCTGATTGACTGACTGATTGACTGACTGATTAACTGACTGATTGACTGACTGATTAACTGACTGATTGACTGATTAACTGACTGATTGACTGACTGATTGACTGACTGATTGACTGACCTACTGGCAGAGGAGTGGACACCATATCGTGGTCCATAAACTGCCCCCACTGCATAAGGAGAATGGAGAAGCGCGTGTTGCTCTCCACGTCAGGGTGGATCACTTTGCTGATCAGACGACCACTGGGTAACACTTTTCCGGTAACGCCAAACATCCTCGGCAACTCTTCTCCTGATAACAAGAACAGAAAAGAATACTTATCAAAGAAAAAGAAAACACACCAGTAACCAGGTTAGGTACGTTTATATCTATAATCTATATTTCGGCACGTACGTTACTGCCTTCTTCGGGATGGTAAGCTTATTAAGATGGTAAGAATACTTATCATCAGAAATGATTGCAGTTACTTCCCTTTACTAGTTCTCAGCAGTCACGTGACTTGTGATGATTGGTGATGTCTTGAGTGTGCTGTGTATGTGAAGGAGAAGAAGACGCTTGCCATTAACATTTGCTTAACTTCTCTTCTTCTTCTTCTTCGTTCATCTAGCAGGTCTGCACATAAGTTGACCTGGGAGATCGGAAAAATCTCCACTCTTAACCCACCATGGCGGCAGCGACCGGGATTCGAACTCACGACCTCCCGATTAGGAGGCCGACGTCTTACCACCACGCCACTGCGCCCGTCATTTGCTTAACATTTTATTTTGTGTTCAATCATTTCTGAATGTTGTATGTGTTTAGTTCGATAAAACCCCCTTTACAGGAATAATGCAAAGCGTTTGTGCTTCTCCACCCTCTGTGCTAGCCAAAAGAACATCCAAACCATGGTCTTGCGATTTCTGAGATTCGTTAAAGCATGTCCTTAGAATAAAGAGACGTGTAAGCAAATAGTGAAAATACTGGGCAGGAGGAGGGTGATTTGTCTTCTTATTTATTTGCTTAAAAGAAAGAAAGAAAAGGACTGTGTAAAATACTTTGAGATTTGCTTTGTGTGTGTGTGTGTGTGTGTGTGTGTGTGTGTGTGTGTGTGTGTGTGTGTGTGTGTGTGTGTGCGTACGAGCGTGCGTGCGTGAATGTATATGTTTTGCTTTTTTCAAACACCAATAGTGGAAATTCATTTCAAAAAACGTACCGTCTTCATATTGAGGGGAGATCACTCTTGACAAAGCCTTTGTTGCCGCCCCCAGATTGAAAGGGTTGTTGCAAGTGCCGTCCATTGTGCGGTACTTAGTGTCAAAGTTCAACAGCGAACAGCTCTGTCGATACAGATATAATAGCATGCATATGAGGGTGTCAAAGTTCAACAGCGAACAGCTCTGTCGGTACACAAATAGTATCATGCATATGAGGGTGTCAAAGTTCAACAGCGAACAGCTCTGTCGATACACATATAATTGCATGCATATGAGGGTGTCAAAGTTCAACAGCGAACAGCTCTGTCGGTACACAAATACTATCATGCATATGAGGGTGTCAAAGTTTAACAGCGAACACCTCTGTCGTTTCACAAAATAGTACAGTCGAACCTGTCTAAAGAGACCACCCAAGGGACTGAGCTAAAGTGGGCTCTTTTGACAGGTGGTATTTATGGACAGGTTCTCCATTTGGCAAACACCCCACTTCCGATAAATACTGGAACAAATGTTAATCTAAGAACGCAAACACTGAAGCAGGAAAAGTGTTCTTTATTAAGCATATATATCGGGCCATCGCTGTGTTTTGTTTTCTCTTTTTCTTTAACTCTTTTTGGTCTTATCCTTCAGGCAGGTATCGGCTTGGTTTTGATAAGATTAGGATAATATAAGATTTTTATATATAGTCCATGAGGGTAACCTCACAGAAATTCGGGCTGCTTTCTCCCTGGGGAAAGCGAGCTGCCATACAGTATACGGCGCTACCCTTTTTTTTCCTGCATGCGTGTATTCATGTGTCCAAGCCCTGAGACTTAATGCCGTGTGAGATGGAATTTTTTTACACTTTATTTCAAGTCACACGGGTATTTGGTGGATATTTTTATCTATGCCTATACAATTTTGCCAGGAAAGACCCTTTTGTCAATCGTGGGATCTTTAACGTGCACACCCCAATGTAGTGTTCACGAAGGGACCTCGGTTTTTCGTCTCATCCGAAAGACTAGCACTTGAACCCACCACCTAGGTTAGGAAAGGGGGGAGAAAATTGCGGCCTGACCCAGGCCTGAACACGCAACCTCTCGCTTCCGAGCGCAAGTGCGTTACCACTCGGCCACCCAGTCCCTTGATGTTAGCTGAGTCAAAATATGTTCGACATCCTCTCATTATTCATCTGACCAATTATTGCTGTTTATTGGGGGTGGACAGTGCAGTTGTAGTGAATCAGGAGTTCTGGTTGCAAACAATGGGACAAGCTTGCTTCATCGCCTCTGTCGTCTACTTCCCACTTAGTCACGGTTGTTGCTCCACTGCTTTCTTGTTTAAGCCAGGCAGGGAAGGGGGCGGGGACGTAGCTCAGTTGGTAGCGCGCTGGCTTTGTAGCCAGTTGGTCGCTATCAGCGTGGGTTCGATCCCCACGTTCGGCGAGAGATTTATTTCTCGGAGTCAACTTTGTGCAGACTCTCTTCGGTGTCCGAACACCCCCGTGTGCACACATGCGCACGAAAAAGATCCCACGTTCACAGCGAAAGTCTCAGGGCTTGGAAAACACGAAGACACGCATGCATCATCTCTCGTCTCTGATTATCATGATCGTATTTCGATACTTTGACGAGACAAACCCAATGCTGGTGTGTCGAAGACGACAGCCACAGCGGGCTTGTTCGAATCAAAGTATCACACCATATCTTCAGCGTATTACCAATACCTGTCCCAATATAGACCAGTTGGTCTAAGAGGACGTTAAACCCTAATAGTCAGTCAGGCAGGGAAGAATAGTAACGACAAGTATCTTTATCCTATCCAAAGAGAAGGCGATCTGATTGCAGTTATAGCGGTCTAGACACCCGGTGTAACACGAAATTTTTACTCCACAAAAAAATTACTCCGGAGTAAATATTTCGTACGAAATTCTTACTCCGAGTACACTTTTCGTACGAGAAAAGAACTCCCCAAGGCACGAAAAAATTACTCCCTCCACGAAATTTTTACTCCCCATTTTTTTTACTTCCAGTAAAAATCTCGTACGCAAAAATGGGATGCGGGCGAAGGGATAATGCCAATAAGTGATCTCGCGCACACGAATGTCGCGCTACCCTCCTTCCACCCCTTCCACCACCAAGACTGACAGGGAACAAGGGAGTAAAAATTTCGTACACCTGGCATGGGAAGTTAAATTGCTTGTGTTTGGGTGAAGTAATTTATTCGTTATTTATTCTTCATGGGAGTAACATTTTTGAACGAAATGTTTACTCGGAACTCACCTGTCTTGGGGAGTAATTTTCTCGTGTAATGGGGGAGTGCTTTTTTCATAAAGGGAGTAACTTTTTCGTACGAAATGTTTACTCCGGAGTAAAAATCTCGGAGTAATTTTCTCGTGTTACACCGGGGGCTTACGTGTCACTGAAGAAAAATGTGTTGCGATGTGTTCTTTAGGAAGATGAGGTGGGCAGAGGGAGGGGGCCGAGGAGTGACTGTCAAGTCCTCATGAGATCAGTTAGACAATACAATTGCCATGGCCTTCTACTTGACCTCGTGTTCACCCGCACGAAAAAGGAGAGGTGGAAAGAATTATTCTGCCCTGTAATGTGAAGTGGGTTGATTTTGTTACCAGAGTTAGAAAAGACATTGGTTGGTCTTCCATGACAGGTTGAAACTGTTGAAACTTGGGATCGAAATTGAGTGGTCTTTGGTCTCGACAGGCAGGTCAGTGGTCTTTGGTCTCGACAGGCAGGTGGTGTTTATGGAGAGGTGATTTATATAGTAAAACCCGTTTGTGATCCTTCGGGGTGGTCTCAAGTGGCAGGTTCGACTGTATCATGCATATGAGGGTGTCAAATTTCAACAGCGAACAGCTATTTTCATACACAAATAGCATCATGCATATGAGGGTGTCAAAGTTTAACAGCGAACAGCACTGTCCATACACAAATAGTAGCATGCGATGCATATGAGGGTGTCAAAGTAACAGCTCTGTTGGAACACAAATAGTATCATGCGTACGAGGGTAGGACCAGAAGTATATATACTCAGATACCGAACATGTTTAGATGTACGAGTGACAGCAAACGAGATGGGGTTGGTTGTTTTTTCACAGCCAGCCCCATAAAACTATTTGTGCATCAAGATAATTATACTTAATTCCGATGCAGTGACCAATAGCAAGAATCTCGAACACAGCACAAACAAACAAACAAACAAACATACACTCCCTCTCTCTCACACACACACACACTCACACACACACACATACACACACACACACACACACACACACACACACACACACATACACACACATATACACATACACACACACATACATACACACACATACACATACACATACACACACACACACACACACACACACACACACACACACACACACACACACACACACACACATTCTGATAAATGTTACGTTAAGTACATTTGCCTGGCATTGTGTACCCTGAATACATCTTATTGGTGTATATTTTCTCGATGCTGGCTGTGCACAACCAAATTTAAATTGAGAACGTGTATGAATCAATCCGAAGACAGATATTTCGACTGCAATCTACCTCCCATACCACCACCACACGTCTACCTCCGACAACCACATGCCCCCCCCCCCCCCCTCTTCCCCCTCCCGGGAACCCACACAAAAACCCAACGCGCTTTTGACAAAAATATATAACCGCCAGACGCCGACGTTTTGTCTGTTGCTGGCTATTCCTTAAAAGTGCTAACATCGTTCAGAGACAGCTGAGAGACAGCAGAAATCCGCTTTGATCAGTTGAGACAGGTCATTTGCATATTATGCAGCCGCGGACGTGCATCAGTTGAAATCAAAACCGTCTGTCACAAAGGTCCCGAACCTTTACGCATGAAAACAAATACCAAAACAAATGGTATCGTGCAGCTTGTGTTTTTGTAGAAAGTCAATCAGGTGTGTCGGAAACAACACTCACACACACTTTGAAGTGCTTTCCCTTTCATGGTCCATTTGACCTTACTGGTC
>NW_027125855.1:42500-44924 GCF_037325665.1 Littorina saxatilis
TCCGGCTTGATAATTTTATTTTCTAAACAGCTATCAAATAACTAAAGGGAAGTAATCGCTCTTAATGCATACGACATGTGTAATAGAGTAAGCGAGAGTTGTACGGAACCTTTCTCCTGGCACCTGAGAGAATAACAAGCATTGAAATGAACAAGCGACTTTCACCCTGAGATTCTAAACAGCTGATAATGTGAACACGATATTTTTCGGTTCGCGTGTTCGAAGGACGAACAACATAAGTGTTAAACAAAAATATAAAAATATCCTGGCCCACTACACCGGAAGAAGTTATTAACTTTTTGTCACCTGGCATTGCGAAGATGACGTGCGCAAAGTTGTGTCGATCCGCCCTCTCAATGTTATTACGTCATTCGTGGTAAACGATATTGTGCATTGCAGCCACTCCTATCCCGTCTGTGAATGTCGTAACCCGATTGACCCGCCGGTCCTTGACTTTGTCTTCACCGTTGAGGAGAACGATTGACATCGGTGGCTGTTTTATTAACTTTTAAAATAGAAATTGTAAGAATAAACAAATGAGAGAGAGAGAGAGAGAGAGAGAGAGAGAGAGAGAGAGAGAGAGAGAGAGAGAGAGAGAAAGAGAGAGAGAGATACAGACAGACAGAGAGAGAGAGAGAGACAGCGACATAGACAAACAGAGAGAGAGAGAGAGAGAGAGAGAGAGAGAGAGAGAGAGAGAGAGAGAGAGAGAGAGAGAGACAGGGAGAGATGGAGAGACATACGGAGATAGAGAGATTAAGTGAGAGAATACGTAGAGGTTACATGCCGAGTCTCAGTGATTATTAAAAATAATGGTCGAAGTTAGCGGATCATGAAAAATGCGAGCTTCAGCGAGCTTTTTCATGACCGCGAACTGAGACCATTATTTTTAATAATCACTGAGACGAGGTGTGTAACCTCTTTATTCCCCCTTTCTTCAGTTATTCAAAGAAAACAGGAGTTTTTGTGCGAAAGTTTGATCGAATCCGAATCACTCAACCAGTCAACCTGCGCAGGCGATCGATTAATGCGCGGTTGTATAGTTCCGTGCAAATCATTCCATTCTGTTAACACTTCTGGTCATTTCCCTGTTTTGGACTAAAATCAAGTACACAGATATGCTGTTATTCTGCTGTGGCGGTAAAGGCAGATATTGTGTGTTCTGTTTATGTTTTAGTATCGCTTAGGATAATGTTCTTTCGTCAAATGGTACTAGCAGACGAACTTTTGCACCCGTGTTCCAGCGTTAATTACTGTATGAAGTTAAGTTTTCTGGGGAAAATAGTGTATGAAACCGCTTTATGTTGTTTAAATTGATGAGATGTGTGCATTTGGTTGCGTGTGATCTGTTTATAAAATGAAATATTGTTGAAAACTGACCGTCGGATTGCAGTCAGTGTTGTCGAAGAAACTGCGTTAAAAGAAGGGGAACTACTCTTGTCGCTAGAGTATGAGTTACTTGCCTTGGGAATTTGCTTGTGATGAACGGTTTGTGCACGGCAGATTTAGATTCAGAAAACAACCGAACTCATGGATTTTATATGGAGATTCATGTGTTCAGGCCTGTAGTTGTTAATTTAAATGCGGTATGTTTGTATTGTTTGCTCCAGAGATGTATACTTCGTACGTATAGAGCGTTCGGAACTTTTCAGTCGCAAAAGTAGTACCGAAACAGAACAGCTTCTCAACCCATTGCACTATCGAGGATTCAGGCTGTTGCTGGCTCGTTATTTGTTTGGTTGCTGGGTCATTATCGAAAAATAACTAGCTCTACAAGTTTACAGAGGTAAAGAAGCAGAGGGGGGAAAAAATAAGTATACAGCTCAATTTCAGGCACTTGTGTAATATAAACTTCTTTTTGCTTGATTTCTGAAAACCAAAGACTTGTTTCAACGCATCCTTTTTTAATCGTTAATGTTTTTGTGATGGGGGATGAGGAGGTGGGGGAGCTTTATATTGCACTTTATTATCCTCGCAATATGAAATATGCAAATGAGATGCTTTTTGTTTTTGCAGTGTATTTCCTGGGTGAGTTTCCGAGTTAAGACTCTTGCGTGCATCAGAGAGAGAGAGAGAGAGAGAGAGAGAGAGAGAGAGAGAGAGAGAGAGAGAGAGAGAGAGAGAGAGAGAGAGAGAGAGAGAGAGAGAGAGAGAGAGGGGGAGAGAGACAGAGAGACAGAGAGAGAGAGAGAGAGAGAGAGAGACAGAAAGACAGACAGAGACAGAGAGAGGGAGGAGAGAGAGAGAGAACAGACAGAACAGACAGACAGACAGACAGACAGAGGGGGAGAGGGTTAGAGAGAGAGAGAAAGAGAGACAGAGAGTGAGAGAGAGAAAGAGAGAGAGAGACAGAAGGAGAGAGACAGAGAGCGAGAGCCAGACAGACGAAAACAAAGAGAGAGAGAGACAGAGAGAGAGAGAGGG
>NW_027125856.1:0-23825 GCF_037325665.1 Littorina saxatilis
ATATATGAGTTGTTCTTTGCTACTGGTCACAAGTGGGGGTCAGCTCACACGGACGCATTTTTCAATACAGTCTAGGGGAGAAACTGGTCACAAAGCACCCAGTACATGCCAGAGAGATAGGAGAATCGGCACAATCAAAGAAAATACCAAAATCATTCAATAGATATGGAAATATTAAGATTTACTGTGAAAATGCCAGCAAAAATGGCGTCCAAAAACGGGAACGCACACTTGGTGCGTCTTTGAAGACTTACCTCCCGTTCTGTGTTGTTGATAATAGTCGTGTTTGTGCTGTTGTTGTTGAAATAGTATCTAATAAAACTGATGCAGTTCTTGAAATGTTGCAAATTATTGTTGTCTTTGTGAAATGCGAGAGTGTTCTGAGGCGTAATCTGCATACGGCTGATGTCCCACATAGGGTACCCCACTTCGATCAGCGTATCACTCCAAATGAGCTTCATAGCAGAAAAGCAGATACACTACCAACACACTGCATAACAGATCTACAAGTCTGAGCCAGAATCATTGAAATTTACTTTCTGTATAAAATATTGCAATCAAATTTGTTCACGATGTCCCACAAATAACGCAGGTTACCCTCGCCTTCGATTCAAAGTAACTCCAATCTGACTTAATTACAATCGAAACGCAGATGACGAACTGATTCACCACAAATTTGTGGTATTTTACACACAAATTTCAACTGTGTTGTTTCGCGATAAACAGCCATAAACAAACAAATGTGGCGCCGTCACGTCGCCTTGGAAGGAATAACGCAGGTGACCAAGGCTTGTTTCCGATACCTGTCTGATTAAAATCATCGTTTTTTCACGAATGACGGCTCTTTGGCAGATCTGGTGAGTTGGAAACTGTCTATGAATGTTTCATTTAATGTCAAATGCGTACATTCTTGTCGATATTGTTACCTTTGGGCTCATAAATTAAGTCAATCGTCGTGTTGTCCGAAAGTGACTTTTGTCAGCATAGAACTTACTGTGCTTTGATCATTGACTGAGAAGAATCTTCCGATGACACTAGTTCATTTCACTACGCGACTGCAGATCTGCAAGGAAACTTATGGCAGGGGAAATAAGCTTAAAGGCATATGTACTCGATGACTATACACGCTAATTGCTTTACCAACAGCTGGAGACATGCTAAATTAAGTTCCCTGCAAAATATTGTGGTCTAGGACCCCTTCAATGTTGAGATATGTTAATTTTCATTTTGATCTGGATCGTCCTATTTATAGATTTGCCAACAGAGGTAGCGTTGACGTAAGGGAAATAACTCCGCGTCTTTGTTTACATCCAAAGTTTTTGAGACTCTAAAACAAGCTGTAATGCATGTATATGGTCCGCGACATATCGTCATTACATGGTCTTATGGTGCGTTTGACATCGATTATGGGCAAACTACACTTTGTAAACACGGGAGCGCGTACATATGCCTTTAACTGAAGACGAATAAGCGGAGTAACTGTTCTTCAACGGATTGCTCTCACTGATCTAAATATTTAGATCTTGTCGTCTGCTAGTCTGCTAGCAAGTAGTCTTCGGTCGTGTGAAAGTCACATCTATTTCGACTGTGTGCATCGATCCGTGTAGTGAAATGTTGATCTTTGATGATTTGGCAACATAACTTCGCTAAATGTGCTTCGAGTGTATCTCCCCGTTAACCGCATTTGAAAACGTCTTTTAACAAGACCATGTTTCGACAGCCCAGACGGGGAGGATCCTCGATAGCTCACAGGGTATATAATGTTTTCTGCCGTTTTTTGAAGAATCCTTTCAAATTTGCTATTCCAAAAGTACCTTATGACACAACTCGAGTGGCAAAGAACATTCTCTGCAATTCCTGTCTCAGTCCGTGCAGCCGTTTCGGGTCCTATCGTCATCATACAAACATACACACAGACACACAAGAACCAGCTTTAAATGTTAGATTATGTAGGAACCATGTGAACCAGTGATTTTTTCTTATGTACAACAGATACTACAGTATTTCTGCTTTATGAAAAGCAATATTTCAAAAACAAAACTAGAGATTTGAATTTTGACCACTTTTCCCCCTTTCTGTCACCAGTACTGAAGAACAACTCATATATATAATCATTGTCTGCATGGCTGTCTGACGGATCTGTATGTCTGTCTGTCTCTGTCTCTCTCTCTGTGTGTCTCTGTCTCTCTCTCTGTCTCTCTTTTTTTTTTTTTTTTTTTTTTTTTTACCACGTATTTATTTCATGGTTGTTGTTGGTGTGTGTGGGTTTTTTTTTCTTTGTTCTTCCCCCATCCCCCGTGGTTTGTATAATAAACCATTATGAGTTATCTCTCTCTCTCTCTGTCTCTCTCTCTCTCTCTGTCTCCCTCTGTCTCTGTCTCTCTCTCTCTCTCTCTCTCTCTCTCTCTCTCTCTCTCTCCTCTCTCTCTCTCTCTCTCTCTCTCTCTCTCTCTCTCTCTCTCTCTCTCTCTCTCTCTCTCTCTCTCTCTCTCTCTCTCTCTCTCTCTCTCTCTCTCTCTCTCTCTCTCTCTCTCTCTCTCTCTCTCTCTCTCTCTCTCTCTCTCTCTCTCTTTGCACCTCTCAATCGCTCTTTCTCTGTACCTCTTTTACATCGCTCTCTCTTTGTCTCTCCCGATCCCCTCCCCCTCTCTCTCCCCATCTGTCTTTCTGTCTTCTCTCGCTCTTTCTTTCTCGCTCTTTCCCCCCTCCCCATTCTCTTCCCCCCTCTCTCTCTCTCTCTCTCTCTCTCTCTCTCTCTCTCTCTCTCTCTCTCGCATGATACCGTATATATATATACACGGATGTTTTTCTGTGTGTGAGTTTGTGTGTACGATACCGTGTGTACGTATGCGTGAGAGAGAGTGAGAGAGAGAGAGAGAGAGAGAGAGAGAGAGAGAGAGAGAGAGAGAGAGAGAGAGAGAGAGAGAGAGAGCTCAGAACTCAGAATGGTTTATCATATTAAGGCCAGAGAGAGAGAGAGAGAGAGAGAGAGAGAGAGAGAGAGAGAGAGAGAGAGAGAGAGAGGGGGGGGGGGGCAGAGAGAGAGAGAGAGAGGGGGGGCAGAGAGAGAGACAGAGTGAGTGAGCGAGCGAGTGAGCAAGAGAGAGAGAGAGAGGGGGGCAGAGAGAGAGAGACAGAGTGAGTGAGCAAGAGAGAGAGAGATACACACACATACACACACACACACACACATACACTCACACACACTGAAACAGACACACACACGCACACACAGACATACATATACACACACAAACCAGAAGGAGTGAAAGCGAGAGAAAAAATGAGAAAAAAAGAAAGTCGTCAGTAAGTAGTGGTATTGACACGTAGTGGTATTGACACGTAGCGATAATGACACGTAGCGCTAAAAGATGTAGTGCTGTCGACACGTAGTGATAAAGAACGAATGATAGCGACTCATAGACAAATTATTTGTAGCACTAATCAACGTAGCGATAGCGGCACGTAGCACAAATGACACGTAGGACAAATGACACGTAGCACAAATGACACGTAGCGCTAGCGATACGCACCCTCAAAAACGACCAAGATGCAGCTTCAGACAAATGCACATACTGGAACAGTGGAAGTGAAAAGAAATCAAGTGTAAAAGTCTCTTGTGATTTTCAAATCTCTAGTCGACTTTTGAATAGAAAAAAAACACAGAAAAAAACCCATAACACAGCACCCTTGTCCAAAAATACACCAACAGAAATCTACGAGAAAAAAGTGCACCTGCAGACAGTCACGCGTTCTCAAAGAAAAGATAAAATGTTCATTCTCAGCAGAAACAAACAAGTCGCGTAAGGCGAAATAACAACATTTAGTCAAGCTATCGAACTCACAGAATGAAACTGAACGCACTGCTTTTTTCACCAAGACCACATACTCGTAGTTTCGTCAGTCCACCGCTCGTGGCAAAGGCAGTGAAATCGACATAAACAAGCCATGCAGAATAGCGCTCTGAGGATAACACGCTTTTCTGTATGTCTATTCTTTTTAGCTTACTGAGTTTTTTTTTAGTCCAAACATATATCTATATGCTTTTGGAATCAGGGACCGACAAGGAATAAGATGAAATTGTTTTTAAATCGATTTCGGAAAATTAATTTTAATCATAATTTTCATATTTTTAATTGTTAAGAGCTTGTTTGTAATCCAAATATAACATATGTATATGTTTTTGGAATCAGAAAAAGACGAAGAATAAGATGTTTTTGGATCGTTTAATAAAAAAAATAATTTAATTACAAGTTTTCGATTTTTAATGACCAAACTCATTCATAAGTTTTTAAGCCACCAAGCTGAAATGCAATACCAAAGTCCGGCCTTTGTCGAAGATTGCTTTGCCAAAATTTCAATCAATTTGATTGAAAAATGAGGGTGTGACAGTGCCGCCTCAACTTTTACAAAAAGCCGGATATGACGTCATAAAAGGTATTTATCGAAAAAATGAAAAAAAACCGTCCAGGAATATTATTCCCAGGAACTCTCATGTCAAATTTCATAAAGATCGGTCCAGTAGTTTAGTCTGAATCGCTCTACACACACACACGCACACGCACAGACAGACAGACAGACAGACAGACAGACACACCACGACCCTCGTCTCGATTCCCCCTCTATGTTAAAACATTTAGTCAAAACTTGACTAAATGTAAAAACACACAGACAGACAGACAACTACAGGCAAGGACAAACACATACAGAAAGACAGAGACAGACACACAGAGGTTGAACGAGCCATCCTCACCTTCCCCACGCTCAGAGCCAATATTCTCAGCAGCCAGGGAACGAAGGAACGAACGAGTCAATTAATCACCAGCCAATATCCCCCAGACTTCAAGGTACTTCCCCTCCACCGGACCCGGAGGGGCAAGGAAGGATACGGTCAGTGTGTTAATGATCTCTCCCTTATATATATATATCTCTCTCAGTACTCCTCTTCCCTGCCTCGCTGCTGGCTATTCTGGCACTTGTCTGGCACTACTTGCAGGAAATCACAGACACTGACACACTCCCTGCAGCGTCCAGTAGTTCCACACCCCCTCTCTCCTCTGCGTAGTTTTGAGTCCAGTCTGTTCAATTCACGCCGATCCTCGCTTCTTGTCAGTTATGTTGTAAACTTCTTGCACTTGGTTAGCACTACTTGTAAGAAATCACAGACACGGATACACTCCTTACAGCGTCCAGTAGTTCAAGTTTACCCTCTCGTCGTAGGCGGTATTATTTCACACCGATCCAGGCTTATTCTAAGTTTTGTTGAAACATAGTGTATTGTGAAAAGCTACGAGCCTACACACTTGCGCCACCCCACCCTCTACCTCCTTACCACCCAACCTTCCCTAACGGTCGGCAACTCTCTTTCTCAGATGCAATTGCGACATCTCAACATACTTGACCTCACTGCTTGAATTTCAGACATTTCATTTGTATAGATTGCGTAATAAATAAGAATTGTCACATTTCCTTGAACCTTGACAACTTGAAATTGAACTTCACAAAAAAAGTACACCCACTATGCAAGTTTTTGGCCTTGTGAGCATTTTCCTCTGCAGGAACTATGACCACCTGCGCGCACATCTCAGCGATCACACCAAGCGAACTTGACCAGAGAGGAATAACGCGACGCTCTAACGGTAGATTTTCTATGGTAGAGTAGTGGAAATAGTCAATAGCAATCAAGTCTACTTGTCAAAAGGGAATAATGGCGCAGTAAATAATGTCAGTAAGAAATCAGTTCTTGATTTACAGATTAACTGTAAACACATTGACAACAATATAACAGTAGGCCTACTACCGGGGGACACTATGTAAAATTTCAGGGGAATCAAACCATGTAAGATTTAACAGATTCTGTTCTCAGAGCGAAACCTCAGAAACTCCAAATACAGGGAAAACGCACAAGGTAAAACACAAATTCCAAGTCTTTTCCTGGCAGTCACGCCTCCGAGGCAGATGATAGGCGTCTCTCAGAATAAACTGCAATCTGTACAGTCTACAAGAAAAGCAGAAGGGGACGAAAATAGGCTCCACACTGGCACTAGCAGAAGCATAATCAGCAAAAGCAGCGCACAGAACAAACGGAGGAGGCCTGCTGTGGTGTGGTCCACAGCCAGCAGCATCCATCCAGCCTGTTACAGCGCGACGGGCGACACGGGGCCGTTTGACAGCGCTATCCCACGCAAGTCCGGAGACCTGTGATGCTTCCTTCACTTTTGTGACGCAAACGCGTTCAGCCACTCACTTTCAGTACTTCTACAATTTTGGTTGCAAATGAGTGCACTCGTCTGATTTGTTGCTCGATTGGGTTTTCACGTGTATGGCCGTCAAGCCATGAGATGAGATACAGTGTGAGATGTGAGATATCTCTAGTTCATCTCGTCACCCATCCTCGTCTTATTTTTATTCTGCACGTTCAACTGCCGTTGGGCAGGATTCCCCCCCGGGTTTTTTAAACAAGCTCTGGCTTCGTTAAGCCTCTGGCCAATTTCCAATCGGAGTTCACTTCCAATATCCAAAACACACTTTCCACAAAAAGCAAGCAGCAGAGAGAGCGAGAGAGAGTGGGGAGGGGATGGGTGAGAGGGTGACTTTAGAAAACTAACGGACATTTATTTGGCCTCATTAAAGACCATTGTATCAGTTGCTTGTGGGTAAAGGTGTGTGCGTGCATGTCTGTGTGTTTGTGTGTGTTTGTGTGCGTGCGTGCGTGCGTGCGTCAAAAATGCGGAATTCTTTTTCTTCTGTTGTGACCAAAACCACCATTATCAATACGGTGCACTGGAAGTGTTGCATGCATTTTCGCATTCGGACACTAGAATCCAATTATCTGATTTAGCAACATAGTGAGAAGTGTGTCAAGATAAAAGCCATACAACACTTTTCAAGAACATAGTGAGAACCCCCACCACAGAGCATGTGCAAGAAATACACAAGACAGCTTTTTTGCAATCAATTGAATGGTTGGCTGTATGCAGCATATCGTGTGGGTTGTGATCAGTTCATTCGATCTGTGATGCCGCACACTACATTTGGCGGGTGTCGTTCAACTTCAAAAAAGAAATAAGAAATATTCCATGTTAACAAAATTACTGAACAACACGAGCCGGTCGGGTACCCATGTGCGATGTAGAATGCGTCGGCTGAAGTATGTACAAACATAGCGAATTGAAGACTACCGCTTGTGATATCCAGGTCCTTGCAACTAAGCCGTTGATCTCTCAGACACATCAGAGTATCCCTCCCGTCTCATCTAGCTTAGAAACCAAAAAATGAATTGCGCACTACATAGTTAGGAAATAATCCGCGACATGCCAGCCACTCAGACGATTAATGAAGTTATAAGGTACAACAACGCCCACCCGTCCATAGTAACACACGTCATGAAGTCTTCGAGCAGCTGAACAGTGAGAGGCTTTCGTCATGAAGTCTTCAGCTTCAGCCACGTGAGGGTGGACTACTGACGTAAAGAAATCTGAATGCGCTGTCCTTCGTATCCAAACCATTTGAGGTAATTGCTGTGTAATGAACTCATCATCAAGAGATTTATTTTTGTCGGCAAACCTTTTCTTCGCGTCAACGGGATGCGTCATAACTCCGGCCGGATTATTGCAAGACTACCTTCCAGGAAAATAATACAGGCAGACACGAGAATCCGCATGTGACTTGGTTGAAAACTTGTCAACCCAACGTTGGCGCGCCGCCGAAACAACTACCTGCTATCTCTCTCTTGACTCTCTCTCCACACACACAAACGCGCGCACTCACAGACACACACACACACATGCACGTTGATTAAAGATCATATGCAGACAAACACAAAGACAAACGGGAATGCATGTGTGGATAACCGGCATGTGCATTCACGCACACAATTTGTTCCTCTCCCTTCTTCCTTTTGAAGTGTGCCTCTTTCTTTGGCGAGAATATAGCACTAGTTCAAATAGGCACACTTTAACTACATTTCTACCTCGACACAGAAACATAGCCTTGTCCGGAAAAAGAATGAGTGCACTTCACCATGGACTATAATGAGGATGACAAATGACCATATTAGAGAATATGACAAATGACCATATTAGGGAATATGACAAATAACCATTGTGGGGAATATGGAGAAGAACGTCCTGTCGTAAATCAAGAAAAATGGCGGCGAACTCTACGGTTAAATGCAGTCAAGTACGGCATGTGAAAGTGTGGACGAGTCCGGATTATGCGCGCCTGTTTCGGGAAAAAGTGTGGAGTCTATGTTACAAAATAATAATCTAGAGGTTGGTCATACTGGTGCAAGGTTAATAGTGTCGATGAACATAATAGCTGTTCGTGTTCCACATCAATGTGCACTGACTGGAGGGCACAGTCCTCAATGTGAGAGTGTGAGTGTGTGTGCGCGCGCGTGTGTGTCTGTCTGTAAGAGAGAATGAGAGAGAGAGAGAGAGAGAGAGAGAGAGAGAGAGAGAGAGAGAGAGAGAGAGAGAGAGAGAGAGAGAGAGAGAGAGAGAGAGAGAGAGAGAGAGAGAGAGAGAGAGAGAGAGAGAGAGAGAGAGAGAGAGAGAGAGAGAGTCTGTGTCTGATGCGTTAGTCTGGCAAATAAAAAACCCACTGCTTTCCTTGCAAGACAACAAAAACACATATCGACACTCAGCGCCCCTTTCTAAAACATTTTTCAAGAAAATATAACTAAAATAATTAATAATAACAAACAACAACAAAAAATGAAAAGAAAACGATGTGGACAATTAATAACACAGACAGAAGAGCAGTAAAGTAAATGAGATGGGGACCACACGCCATGCTAGCTGGGCACCATCCCCGTTTCACGTGCTTTAGCCTCAATAACGCTGTCAGCGGTCACCAACCATAATCACTTTTTTGCAAGGACATCGGGAATGGTGGAGAGATTGAGTGGTGGTGGGATGGTGGGGGAGGGAAAGAGCGAGCGAGCGAGCGAGAGAGAGAGAGAGAGAGAGAGAGAGAGAGAGAGAGAGAGAGAGATCTGAGAAGGATAAGAAAGAATAGAGACAGAGACAGAGAGTGCGTACGCACTTGATGAGACTGGATGACATATACCGGAACCTGATCGATATGATTCCGTTCGCAGTTTTTAGGATGCGGGGCTAACGATGCAACACGCAATTTGTCTCTGTCAGTCACCTGTCATTTTAACATAATTACTTGCCACCTGCGGAATACACAAATCTGCTGGCTGCTTAAAAATGAACGAAGCGCCAATAATGAGGGAAAAATTAAAAGAACCGAATACAAGACTACAAATAAATAGTAAAACATTGCTGGGCAAAACCAAGAGTTCCTGATCTGTAAACGGCGAAGACTATCTCCAAAACCAAAATGTTAAAAACTGGAGAATCGTGAGCTGCAAACAGGATCAAAAATGTGCCTAACAAATATCTGATATTCGCAGATAATCATGGTATGCTAGCTCATTAGCATACCATGATTATCCGCGAATGTCAAGTAATGTAAACAAAACCTAAGAGAGAACAACGAACTCAAACGAACCAAAACGACGACTAACTATTATGTCAGTCCTCTCACAGTTCAGTTCTAATCAACAGTGGACGCAGAAGCGCGAAACTCAACAAAGAAAGGACCCAGTAAAAGCAACTAGAAGGCCAGTAATTTGTAAAAACGGCGGGCACGACAGGACGTTGCAATCTTGCCACTCTGGTAAACCCCGTCCTTGCCCGGTCCGGATGCATGCCCTTACACGAGACTTGGCCGAGCGCTGTCAAATGCCGGTGACGATCTAACCCCTGTCCAGTTCATCCAACACACAATCAAGATTGTGTCTGCGAAAGTCCAGGGCACGAACACTGACCGCACATTTAGGAAGAGGGTGGAGGTGTGGCAAGGCGGAATAGAGATTAACGTTTTGCTTGCATACGCCATACCTGGTGTCCAAGGTTTCGCAGTCTTCAAATTAACTCACTCACTCACTCTCACACACACACACACACACAGAGTCTGTAGTGTCAACTGGACTTTACAAACTACTGGCCTGGATTGAAATGGTTCTTAACCGCAATGTCATCACAAATTCCCAACCTTGGGCAATTAAAGATTCTGTATTCTGATAGCGGGTATAGTATGAGAAGGGGCGAAAAACTGTTATCCAAAATTGCTCAAGATGATGGCAAGAGAGAGCCTACGCCGACTTACAAGTTCCAATTTCTTGCGGCTGTACCAAAATAGTCTCCACGGGTATACATGTAAGCCAGCAAAAAGGAACAGGTGGGGAGAAAGAGTCAGCAGCAGTAAAAATGACCCAAACAGTACACGGACAGTACAGGTAAAAAGCGGAGTCGACACATCGCCTCCCCCCTTTGACTATACCTATGCCCCCAAGGAATGCCAAGACCTCACACAACCCCACACAGGCTCGCGGCAAACAGCTGGGACAACACCTCGCTTTTAGTCGCACGACGATTGCAATTACACACTCCTCTCTTTGAGTGAAAGCTCGATACCCGTACCGTTGGAAGCTGAGAACAACCCGCTGCATGCACTGGTCCTACGTGTACGCTGGTTCGCTGGCTAGCTTTGTGCTGCCTCCTTGACTTTGTCAACACTCCAACTTACACACACTCCACGAACGCGAACAATGCCTCGTGGACATGTACATGAAACCCCTGGTATGCAAATGCCTGTGGTCAACCTTTCTTCCTCGACAGCCATGCGAGGTAATTGAACTTGACTTGAGGGGTAAGAGAGAACGCCTTTGAAAGGACAAATTGAAGAGATCATCTGCGGTGCTTGTGTCACTTGGCGTGACACACAGTTTGAATATATGACATCTGAAGACAGCACATTTTACCAGTAACTAATGCAAATCGCGCAGGATTCGTTAAATACATGTCCCTTACAAAGAGCTTTTAAGTGTCAAACCGGCAGCTGTGTCTGTGTGTGTGTAGGTGTCGACAATGCGAACGTTTTTTGAAACAGCTTCGATACTCAATAGTGTCATACACTCCAGCTATAATATGTATCTGGATATGTCACTGCCACTAGCACCGTAAAACAGAAAGCATTCAGATACATTGTACAATCAAGGATGTAGTATCCCCGAAGCATGTAAACAGAGATACTTAAACCTTTGGTTACAAGTGAAATTCCATTCATATTTGACAATATACAAAACACTACACCTCTTGAAAAGCTGTAACACACGATCTGTACAAGGATATTTGCTGTAAACGTAAGTGTAACTCTCAAATGTTTACTTCCCTTTGGTCCAAACCAGTCAAAAAAATGATTACATCGACAGAACTGCACATGGTGACATGGACCTCTTTTCAGTAACTTACTTTCAAAACGTGTGTTTCCTACCCCTGCACACCCACCAAAGCTCACATCATGCGACGACATGTAATACTGTGAAAGCTGTAGATGTCAACAACACACCTTTCATCCCAAGCACGCATTCGCCTCCGTGACAGTAACGCATTCCCCGCACTCCTCTTACCTTCACAACTCCTCTCGTCGCATGGAAATGAGTCGCCACTGTCGAGGGCTTTGCACACAATGATACTCCAGGGCCAGAAGTTTGTATAGATATTCACTGTGTGAACGGATACTTTTTTCTCTCTCTCACAATATCGAGCGCAGACGTAGGTTCCAATTTTGTATCTACTAAATACACACATGCACCGGCACAAAAATGGTCACACAGCACAGCACATTAAATCCATGAAACGAGACGTAATCCAAGAATGTTCTGCTGTTAGAGTTTCATTAAAACTGACGTTGCAGAACTCAACGCAACTACGATGGTATGCACTGTAGTACACGTTTTCCGAACCAATCAACACGCAATTCGCGCGACGCCACCTCCACGACCATCGCCGCTAACACAACCATTCCATCAAAATTGTCATCGCCCGGGGTCGTGTTTCACTTCGATTGTCAAGTGACAGGCATGACGCCGATCATAACTTGGGAGCAACATCAGCTGGTTCAGTCATTGTAGGGACTGATCACTCTCTTCTCTCTCAAAACACGGGACAGATCTCTCTCTTCTCTCTCAAAACTGGGGACAGATCTCTCTTCTAAAATAAGGAGCAAGTTTGTGGAGAGCTTCTGACCCCTCTCCTCCCGAAACCTTCTCTGCTATCTGGGGCAGTAATCCAGGTTGGAGATATGGAAAGGGGTGGAGGGGAAAGAGGGGGGGGGGGGGGATTTCGTGTCGGACACTGGCTGTTTCTCAAGCCGCCCCTCCAGACACTGGTCGCTGCTGTTGACCCCTGCAAAACACTAGCCACAGCTCCGTCACAACTATACACAGCTCGCCCTTAGTCCTACATAACACACTCACAGATCTTTTTGTCCTGTTTGGTTTTCTCCTACTCTGATGCAGGGCGGTGTAGACTGAAGAGAGGGGAGGAGGACTTGCGTTTAGCAGTGAGAGAAAAGAGGGAAGAGAAATGTCCGCGTGTCGCGCTCAGCGGCACCCTCAGGGCAATGAGAGCCCCTCGGTATTCAGGTCAAACATTCCAAACACTTCGTCCCTGACAATCTCTCTGTCTCTGTTTTTCTCGTTGCTGGGAGCTATTTCATTTGAGCTGTAACTTTGTTTTACACCACCTCAAGCATTTGAACCACACAAACACTCGCGAACATTAATTACGCTATCACTTGGAAACCAGTAAAGACGTGCATCTACTAACTCGAGTACTGTTCTTCTGTTCAATCAGAATTCACGAACCGTTAACAACTACACTACAAATCTGGACTGTATTCTACGATTTTGTTTCGTTTTCTCAAACTGGGCCTACGGACACTGTCAAACGATCGAGCCCCAAAAGAATATATCGCAACAGCCAAGGTCCTTTTCCTGGCAATTCCCATCCTTTTCCATTTTTGGCCCACATTACACACTCGTGTATCATTCCCGCTTCTACAAATATAACAATACACTCCTCATAATCAAAACACAAACACTGCCCTCCCCTCACTGTCATAACTTCGTCCATGTCCGACTGCAAACCCTAAAAAAAAAAAAAAAAAAAGCTTGGCAAGATCGTTACCGGCCATTCCCAGATGGCGGGCAAGCGCACAACAATATTTGTGCCCCACAATGCAGGACTGTGACTGCGCAGGGCACAATGCGAAAGGGTTCGTGGCAACAAATGCCCCCAAAGACAATACCGCGTTTTCCCTCGTCACTTTCTTCGACGACACGAACATAATGTCCCCCCCCCCCCCCCATACCCCACAGTTCATCTACAGGGGTGGGTGTCATCTTGGTCACATTACTGAAACAGGGGTCGGAAAACAATCGCGTAGCTATCTTCGAATAAAAATGATGTAAGTTTTTAACTCTCAAACTGACCCCCAAACTATTCGTTGGATCTCCAAAGGCAAAAGAGTCATAACACTAGAAGACATCGGGCTAACTTCGATCCCCATTCCCGTTTTCTGATACAGGGGTACAAGACTTTGGTTAATAAGTTCTTGCTTACCCCCCCCCCCCCCCTTCCTCACCTCCAATACTAAATACGACCATAAGTCACCATCAATACACACGCCTACCAATCTTCTCTCCGATGAAACTGGAGTAATGAAGCAACATCTTTTGGCCCGAAGACGATCGCTTTCTTATCCCCAAACTCCCTAATTAACAGAAACATGTTCTCTGCTAAACCGAAAATGGAGAATACTCAAAAAGGAAAAACTTGAAAAGTGTGTGTGTGTGTGTGTGTGTGTGTGTGTGTGTGTGTGTGTGTGTGTGTGTGTGTGTGTGTGTGTGTGTGTGTGTGTGTGTGTGTATGTATGTATGTGTGTGTGTGTGTGACAGTGTGTCCCTCCTTCACACACACACACAGAAAACACACACACGTACACAGAGAAAAAAGACCAAAGGAAAACAAAGAATGTGAACAATCTCACACAAGCCCCAACCCTAAAGGCCAAACCGCTTCAAGGAACAAAACAACAGCCGAGTATGCAGATAAGAGATGACCAGATAGCAAGCAATCCACAGGGATCGCAAATCACGGGAGGCTGGCCTGGGACCGATCATAAAAGATTTATCCCCCGAGCAGCCGGTGCGCCGCGGCGAGAGAAAGCCAATCATACAAATCACCTTATCACACGGGCCCGCCGTTGCTTCGTCAATTTGGGGGACGACAGGGCAGAGCAGAGCCAGACTGGCTGGCATCAACTAACATCCCCCTCCCCAAGTCTGGCACCGTAGTATACAGGCCTTATCCTATCCCTCATCCCGCGTTATCTATAGAGAAATGCAAACGCTGGTGCACAGATACAACGACAACATTGACAAACGCAGAATTGACGTGATAAGCGAAACCGTGAGGAATGGTTCGATACCGGCTGTGGTATCGTCCCCTTGCCTCGTTTCCGAGTCTTTGACCCCGCGGATTTGCAAACGTAATAGCGGCGTGTGCCGCTGATGGAATGTTCCGCATAGTTGGGCTAATTGTGGGAGCTGGACAGAGTTATGGTCGGCACGAAAACTGCAGATGACCACTGTGCACGTGCTGAGAGCGACTGGCGGTGACAGACGGGGTTGATTCAGTGCAATAATAGAGAGAGAGAGAGAGAGAGAGAGAGAGAGAGAGAGAGAGAGAGAGAGAGAGAGAGAGAGAGAGAGAGAGAAAGAGAGAAGAGAGAGAGAGAAGAGAGAGAGAAGAGAGAGAGAGAGAGAGAGAGAGAGAGAGAGAGAGAGAGAGAGAGAGAGAGAGAGAGAGAGAGAGAGAGAGAGAGAGAGAGAGAGAGAGAGAGAGAGAGAGAGTTGGTTGGATGTTAACGTCCATTCAACCGTTTTCTTTTTCATTTCAAACGGCAGACTCCTTGTTTGAAACTGTTTACATTCTGATTCAGGTCTACAAAAACAACAACAACGATAACAAATACGAGAGAGAGCATGAGAGAGAGAGAGAGAGCATGAGAGAGAGAGAGAGAGAGAGAGAGAGAGAGAGAGAGAGAGAGAGAGAGAGAGAGAGAGAGAGAGAGAGAGAGAGAGAGAGAGAGAGAGAGAGAGAGAGAGAGAGAATGAGATAGAGCAAGAGAGATAGAGAGAGGGGGGGGGGGGACCCACGAGAACACAACACATTCCCCACATTCCAGAGCTAACTACAAAGAACAACATACAGCTAATCAGCTAATCAAAGGCAACACTAGCCAGGAAAGCCATTGGCAGGGCGTGACAATATCACAGAGTAAGAACCAAGAAAACGGACGTGACAATAACAGGGAGAAACAAGAAACAGTTACCACGAGAACGACGCGTGGCGGGGGTGGGATTTGAGGGGGGTTGTTTGGACCGAATGGGAGGGGTCAAGGGAGGATTTGAAGGCGTTTGTGTCAAGAGCACGTGTAAGCAGTACAAAAACGACGTCCGGTGCTGCTGACGGCAGTAAAGAAAAACAGAGGTGCAACGGACTGTACTGGCCTTGTAAATTCGACTGCGTCAAACAAACAAACAAACAAAACAATCTAACAAACAAACAAGCAACAAATACACACAGAAAGGCCAACCAACCAGTCAACCAAATAAATGCTAGAGCATAGAAACCTAAAAAACTAAAAATCTTTAATACAAAAAAATCTTAAATCAACGCTTAGATATATAATACTTTTTGCAACGCCTACAGCATCGAACGAAACCTTCGTTTAGGAAATAAATTACACACACTGTGCAGTAAGAGAAACTAGACGAACAGGGTAAATTGGTAGTGAAGACATGACCAGTACCAACATCATGGTTAACGAATAAAGGGTCAATAGAAGAATACACTGTGACAAACATAACAAGACACACCCCAGACGGAGAAAAACGAATTACATCGGGGTAACGACGAAAGGCTTTATAGTTTTATACAAAGCAACTGTAAACAAAGATGACGTTAACAGATAAAACATGAGGGTAGCAAACCTGTTTACCGTCAAAAAGGTTGACCAGAACAAGGGGTGAGACTAAAAATAAAAGTGGTTAAAAAAACTACACAAACACAGACCACACAGAAAAGAAGATGCAACAAAGGGACAGAACCACAGAAAGAGGGGGTGAAAAGTGCTAAACCTAAAACAGCCCGGGGTCTTGTCCAAGGTACGCCGAATCGACGAAGAGAAGCAAGGCATCACGAAGAAGAAGACACGCAGAAGAAGAGGATGAACATTGGCCAAGTGCAGGACGAACAGCCGAAGAGCAAACACAGAGCTCTCTCCAAGCCTCAAAACGCATGTGCTATACTCCCGTGCAATGTGCACCGTTCGGAAAGACTCCCGTTGTTGCAGCAAGGTTATGGGGGCTCTTGCGATGGCAAACACAGACTCCTAAGACATTCTTCCCTTCACGCCTCCCTGTCAACCTCCAGTACCGCTGCCGCGATAAGCATCCAACAGGCAATTCCGTGGTAGCAGAAAACACACATTTCGAAAAGCTCCAGAAAAAGAGAATTTTTTCTTTCTTTTTTCTTTAACGTCCAACCTTTTCAGTGTTCGGTTCACGTCCAACTGCCTCAGACGGGAGAACATTATGGTTGCAAAACTGGCGGCAACGTTGGTGTCAAATTCGCTCACCAATGTTTTTGTTTTTGTAGCTCGGTGTGAAAACAAGTTGTGAGTTTGTTGATCTAGGCGTGATAAGACCCGTTTTGCATTCTGGCTTGACTGGACTGATTGACTGACCTTATTAAAAAACAAACAGTGTTCTTTGTCTCATTTTTCATGCACACCGGATGTGATAAATCAGCCAAACACGTGCACAAATTGCGTGTGTGTGTGTGTGTGTGTGAGAGAGAGAGAGAGAGAGAGAGAGAGAGAGAATTGAATTGAACTTTATTTTACAAGGATTTAGATTTAAGGCTACGCCTTTTCTTACAATCTGTCCTTGGGACGCATAGACACACAATTATATAATAAAAAAAAAAATAAATAAAAAAAAAAATAAAAAAAAAAAAATTAAAAATTAAAAAGTTAAAAAGTTAACCAACAAAAGGAGGTCGGAAAACGTGATAATAAAGATGACGATGATGATGATGATGATGACGATAATGATGATGATAATGATGATGATGATGATAAAGATGAGGCATGAAGAGCATACATATGTGGTTATTCATAAAATCAAATGCATACTATGCAGGTAATTATAAATACAAGCTGGTGGCAATCGAACATGTAGCAATAGAGTAACAAAAATATGTTCAGAATATACAATGCACAGCATATTTTTGACGTAGTACTAAGTTTGGTAAGTCAAAAGGCGTTAAACTACTCAGACATTAAGTGGTTTTTTACACATTTTTTAAAACTTTTTAATGACTTTAGGTGCTTAAAGGATGATGGAAGTGAATTCCAAACTGAAGTACCCGAAAAAGCAAGACTGGTCTTATACAGGTCAATTCGTGGAATTGGTGGGATCAAGTTGACCGACCCATATCTGTGGGTAGCTTTATTAAATAATGATGTAATGTAAATCGGCACTTTACCGTGATACAATTTATGCATGAAAATGGCTTTGTTTAACTTGAGATGCTTTTCCAGTGGAAGAAAGTTAAGCATTTTTAATTTCATATCTGTTGAGGCATTATCCTTTACGATGAGTTTGGCCGAGCGACGATAGAGAGAGTCTAACTTTTTCAAGTGGACATCACTGCTGCCATCCCAGAGCGTCGAAACATAATTAATGTGAGGCATTACATGAGCATGGTGGAACATTTCCAGAGTCCTTCTGTCGGTATATTGCTTTAACTTGGATAGGAGGAAAACGTTCTTGGCTACTTTCTTGCAAATATGCTGTATTTGTGCCTGCCACTTGAATTCACAATCAAGAATTACCCCTAAAACGCGATGCTGTTGAACTTGTTCTATTGATTGCGTACCAATAGTAAGATTTAGTTTGAGTGGAGAAATCTGATGTTTTTGTCTGGTTGCAATTACCATACTTTTAGGTTTTATTGGATGGACAAGCATAGCATTAGCACTACACCAGTTATTTACATCGTTTAAAGCTGTTTGAAGGGAGGACTCTATTACTGTGACAGACTTTCCACTTGAGTGAAGAGAAGAATCGTCAGCAAAAAAATCACTTCTTACATTACTGTCAGAAATGTGCAGTGGCAGATCATTGATATACAGACAGAACAAGATCGGCCCAAGCACTGACCCTTGAGGCACCCCGCATTTCACAGTCTCCTCAGTAGATATTTTACAGTTTAGGGCAGTATATTGAGATCTGTCCTGTAAATAGGAAGCAAAAAAGTTACACACTGAACTGTTTCTGAGATACAACTGTAATTTCTTCAGTAAAATTGAATGATCAACAAGATCAAACGCTTTTTTAAAGTCGAGAAACACAGCACCACTGATTTCAGATCGGTTTGTTGCAGACAACCAGGTGTCGCATAGCGTGGTAAGGGCGCTGTGACAAGAGTGATTTGTTCGAAAACCAGATTGAAATTGATGGAAAAGGTTTCTGCTTTCTATGTACGCGAGCAAATGTTTGTGAATATGTTTTTCCAATGGTTTGGATAAAATGGGTAATAAGGAAATGGGTCTAAAATTATTTGGGTCGGATAAATTTCCGCCTTTATGGAGTGGAATTACTTTTGCTCTTTTTAGTAAACTAGGTACAGTATTTTGCTTTATGCAGAGATTATACGCATAGGTGAGTGGCTCCACAATATATGGTAGAGCTAATTTGGCCAAGTAAGGAGGAATCTTGTCAGGACCCATGGACTTTTTATTCTCAAGGCCTTCTAGCGCCTTACCTACCTCATGCACTGCCATGTCTGGAATAGTAAAAAAATCGTCCGGATTACATTTGTCATTACAAAAATCATGTAATTTTGAGAGAGAGACTTCAAAGTCAGAATCAGGACTGTCGCATTTTGCATAATCATTTAGCCTATTGGCAAGGGACAAAAAATGGTTATTAAAATCTTCAGGGGAGATGGTTGTGGCAGACCGATTTGAGTTCTGTTTAGATTTACCTAATATGTTATTAACAGCACGCCAAACAGTTGCAATATCTTTCTTGTCCTCGATTAATGTATTAAAGTAATTTGCTTTTGCTTGACGTGTTAATTCTGTCACTTTATTCCTTTGTTTCTTAAAATCAGACTTCATGTTGTTTGCTTTGTAAAAATCACGCAGGGACATGGCTTCTATAATCTGTTCCGTCAACCATGGGGGAAGAGATGGATATTTCACTCTGTGGTGACGTAGTGGGGCATGCTTATCCACTATAGGATAAAATATATCTAAAAGGGCGCCCAACGCTTCGTCAGCAACAACATGATTAAACACAGAGGAAAATGGTGCTAAACTGAGATCAAAGAAGAATTTAGTTTCATCAAACGTTTTAAAGCTTCTATATTCAATAGTTGTATGGCCCTTGTGCACCGGCTTAGGTAACTTGAACGACCAAGAACAAAATACTGAACAATGGTCACTGATGCTTGAAGGTACAGTTTTCACGTTTGACACCATGGAAGTATTATTAGTGTAAATGTGGTCAATCAACGTTGATGTTGTATCAGTCAATCTGGTTGAGGTGTTCAGTTGATGGAATCCAAAGAGAGATGTAACTGAGCGCCAGGCTGTCTGGGTTTTATGCAAGTCTATGTTAAAATCACCAAGTAACAAAACATTGCGATTATTACATTTGATGTTATCCATCAAATCAATAAAATCGTCAGACCAAGCTGAATTGGATGCGGGATTTCTATATACAAAACCGAGGAGAAAAGAATTCGAATTCTTATAAGAAATTTCAAGCCAAAGGCATTCAATACTTTTCACTTCCAGATCAGCCCTGCGCTTAACAAACTTTGCAATGGAATCATGGACATAAACAGCAAGACCAGTATGTTGTACTTCCATACTGTCGCGTCGGATAACAGAATAGTGAGGTATCCGCAACATATCATCACAGATGCGTGAGTCCAGCCTAGTCTCTGAAATCCCAAACAAATGGGTTATGGGAGAATGTTGATTTAATAACACGCAGAGATCAGGAATTTTGTTCAAGAGATGATAAATGTTTAAGTGTCCGATATTCAGTCCTGCGGCTGGAGCTAGTGCCGACATGCTTATAAATGTTAAGAGTACACGCAGAAGCAGACACAATCCGCACACACTGGACGTTGTAGAGTGAAAGTTCAAGATTTGCTAGAAAAGGCAAAGTCCTTGTCGTCTACGAATTACACAATAGAGTTCTAAACAATGTGCTACGACGGGTCGATCAGACGATATGGAGAAGTGCTAGAACCGAAGGGAAGGAAACACACTCTTTCCTCAGTGTCCACGTCACGTCACACAGACAGGCAGTCCGAGTACAACGCAAGGCACAACTAGAAACACAGGTATAGTCACTGCACAAGGTGCAAAAACGCTTCGAACTTTATCGTAAGGTTTTAAGCGTAACACAAGCTCTAGGTTGTATAACACTACAAGAAAATTGAACCAAATAATGTTTGTCCAAGGCGACCCGGCGATCGCGCTCACACACACACACACACACACACACACACATGCACTCACGCACAGACACACATACATACACACACACACACACTAGTTGCTGCATTTGATGCTGTTTGTGACTATGCACGGAGCAGATACAACGCTCAATACTGTTAAACAAACTGAAATATTCCGACCAGTCCGAAGGTCACCTAACTTACACAGCCTTCAGTTTTAAGCTTTTAACACATCAGCTGAGTTGAAATTAAATTCAGCAGCTGAACTGCATTTGCACTGAGCTGTGACGACAGGTGCGGCAGTTGGACACGGTCAGCAGACTGGCTGTAGACAGGTGGGTGTCCGGGGGGAGGGACCGCAAACTGCTGATGACTGGTAGGGCGAATTTGCGGACAGGGGCGAATGGGCGGCGCAATTGCGCTGCTTGCGTATTGCCAAATTGGTTGCGTTGGCGTGGTCACTGCATGCGCCAGTTGACCGACAGACTCTCGTGTAGACTGGGTGGGCGGGTAGGTAAATGGAGGGGGCAGGTTAACTGGGGTACGGGTGGGAATAAGTGAAGGGTAGTGGTGGGAGGACGGCGGGGGTGGAGGTGGTGGAGGGTAGGAGTGGGAATGGTGGTTTGGGATGGAGCGTGCACCCGTGTCCTCATTAGAGTGTCTGTGTGGAGGCTGCTTGCGACGAGAAAGGTCGCGGTTGTCCTGGTCATGGTTCTTTGCTTGATGAGCGTCATCGCTGGAGCGGCGGTCCTCTTTCAAGTTGGGTGTGTCGGCATATTTGATGTTAATAGCCAGTTTGGCAGTGCCCTTTGCGCTGGGGTGAATATGATCGCTGTAGAGCGCCAATCTCGGTGCACCACTGCTCGCAGTGAAGCTGCTGGAGTTGTCTACAAAGACAGCATCAAGACGTCGGCAGGCAGCTTCCAGGTTTCTATTTGAGGGAAGGATGGAGTTGTTGAAAGTGTGTCGACCTTTTGCTGGCAGGATGGAGCTGAGACAGACTCTGGCATTAGGAAAGGCTTTGCGGCACAGTCCAATTATGTCGGCCCACTCTTTCTCCGACACAGGTCCCATCTTGCAACTGTTGACGCCAACATGAACAGTCACACGATTCACTGCTGCTTGAGGAGATGTGGCATTGCCGTGCAGCCATTTGCACAGGTCATACACTGTCATACCAGACACGCATACTTTTTGCAGAATCTCACCCTTTGGTGCCAGTCGTTGTGGGTCGACATGCTCGATGACAGAATCGCCGATCAAGAGCATGGTTGACTGGCCGGCAACCGAAAGAGTGGACAATGTTTCTTGGGGTGATGTTGGTTTCTGTCTGTCCACACATTCATCAGGGTTTTCCTTAAGTGGGTGGACCGACTGGGACTGGGAGAGTGTGGACTCGCTGGGGGAGTTGTCATCGGATAGGGCGGCAAAGGAGTTAGTGGTGGGGACAGCATACATGAGAGGAGGGGAGGGAGGAATAGCGCTCCCAACATAGCGAGGAGGGGGAGGGCTTTGTTGCACACAGTTCTCTGTTGCAGAGAGTTGGCAAGGGGGAAGTGTGGTCCGGGTGGCATTGCCATTGGCAGCAGTTACAGTTTGAACTGCTTGAGAGTAGCTTTTCTTTGATTTAACCTCACGGCGCGCTTCCTGCAACTGGCATTTTATGCTAACATTTTCTTTTTCGAGACAGGTCACTTTGTTTTTTAGGACTGACAGTTCTTCTGCCTGTTTCTCGAATTTCTCTGAAAACTTTCTCACCAGAGTGTTTTTTACTTGCATCTTAGCGTCTTCGATTTGACTTGTTTCCGCTTTACCATCCGACAGCTGTTTTGTGGCATTTACAGTGTCTTGGAGGATGCAGTGGATGGCGGAAATCTCATCCTCTACCTGAGATAGACGACGCCACACTGTAGGTAGAGAGAGAGAGAGAGAGAGAGAGAGAGAGAGAGAGAGAGAGAGAGAGAGAGAGAGAGAGAGAGAGAGAGAGAGAGAAGAGAGAGAGAGAGAGAGAGAGAGAGAGAGAGAGAGAGAGAGATCAATCAAATCAAATTTTATTTTTCGAGGGTTGTGGCATAAGCAATGCAACGAGCTTTTTTTCAACCAGCCCTCGCCCAGAGAGGGGACTAATCTAATCACATATTTACACGGATATTAACGTATTCTGTGGTTGGAAAGGGGGAGGACGCCGGAGAGGGGGGGGGGGGGGGGGAGAAGGGTGTTGAGACAAGCTCACAAATCTTGGTACACAACTAGAGAGAGAGAGATAGAGATAGAGGGAGATAGAGAGAGATGGAGGGAGCAAGAGAGTGAGCAAGAGAAAGAGAGTGAGAGAGATGCCTGTCAGAAGACCACGTACATCATTGATTCAAATGATTAACAAACACAAACAGACACACGCACACACACACACGCCGCTACCAGAAAAGCCACCGTTCACCTTCACCACAAAACGTTGTCTCGGGGGTAAGCTATCTCAAAGCTCAATCCGGCTCCCAAAACACGCGAAGCAGAAAACTACCCCAAATTGTACTTTTCAAGTTGCCACGGACCCAACACTTCTGCTTAGCACAATGTTTCTTTGCAAAACAATACCGTAAAACGGCACTATGGCCTCCTCTAACCAATGCATCCCACATGTGTTTTCAGCAGCAGAGCTGTAACCCAACCCAGGGGAAAACAAGCAACAAGCAAGAGGGAACACATTTCCCATGCAATGAGCTGCAGTTGTGCTCGCATACCCACACATGGGTCGTAGCCTTGAAGTCGACCTCTGGTTAATTACCGCGTTGATGAGGGGAGGAGCAGGAGGGAGAGACGTTCAAATCTTTCTTTCTCACTTCAACATTCCAACGAGCATGCCCCTGCATCCTATTACAAGCCAAGCAATTTCTCAGAGCAGTTAATTATTCACCCGAAATAAAAAAGAAGAAAAGAACAAGAAAGAAACAGAAACTACCTCCCCTTCCACCCTCGTTACCGTCTCAGCTCTGCATGCAAAACGCAACATACACCTCATTTAGAGTTGTCTATTGTCTATAATAACACTTCTATGATGCGTTTTAAACTAAGTTGATAAGAGAAATAAGTTTCTATTCCCCTGGTTCTCTTCTTCTTTGCTCGATTATCCTTATTCAAGCACAATTTCGTTTGAAGTGCTTCTTTGCTTTCTGTTTTTGAGGGAGAAGTCAGTAACATTAAATAAAACAAGAGGCAACCATGGAAAACTGTGTTTTCGCGATTAGGTGAGGGAGACAAAGTTGACAACAACAAAAAGAAAAAAGAAAAAACATAGCCTCAGGTATCCTTTAATCCAGACGTATGTGTCAACAATTTGATGAGGAGGGAAGTTGTGTACCA
>NW_027125857.1:0-13562 GCF_037325665.1 Littorina saxatilis
TGTTGCATTTCGCTGAAGAGCATCGATAGTATCATAATCCTTATTGTCTCTATTGATAGAAACAACATGTGTTTGTCTTGGCTGGTCTGATTTATCTGGTTGTTTAACGGCACCCGAAGTTGCCTTGGTGCCATTTTCGTCATCTTTCGTTTTACTGACGTCTTCATGGTTCTGCATAGCTGTTTCATCAATGAGGTTTGTAGCAGACGCAGGTGGCTCTGAACAGCGGTCTGTTGTTTCTGTTGGTGTCTGGGATTGCGACTTGGCATTAGTGTCATCTACGACATCTTTCATTTTACTGACATCTTCAGGGCTCTGCATAGCTGTTTCATCAATGAGGTTTGTAGCAGACGCAGGTGGCTCTGAACAGCGGTCTGTTGTTTCTGTTGGTGTCTGGGATTGCGACTTGGCATTAGTGTCATCTACGACATCTTTCATTTTACTGACATCTTCAGGGCTCTGCATAGCTGTTTCATCAATGAGGTTTGTAGCAGACGCAGGTGGCTCTGAAGAACGGTTTGTTGTTTCTGTTGGTGTCTGGGATAGAGACGTTGCACATGTATCATTGCCCGCATCTTCCTCTGTACTGACACCAGCCGTTTTTTGCTGAACCGTTGGATTAATTGCCCAATGTATTTTGTCTGGCTGATTTTCTAACTCGAAGGGACAGTTATTCTCCGAGTCCTTTTTCTGAACCCTTACATGTTGCTTCTTCATCTGATGCCTTCTTTCAGCATCGAGGTTTTCTCTCTTTTCTTTATCATCCATGATCCATTGTCGTCTCTTTTGGTTTTTCAACTCCTGTTTCTTCAATCTTTGCGACAATCGACTCTCAAGCATTTTTGTGAGTGATGTGGAATCACACTTGTCTTCGCCAAAGAAATTTAAACCTCTAAAAGACTTCAGAGCCTTGGGAATCCTGTATGGTGTGCTGTGTTTGTGTGCAGTGAAAACAGGGACAACAGACCATTTTCTGCTTGGGTCATGGATTGCATCTTCAAGGCTGGTATAGCTTGAAAATATAGACCATGCATCATTGCAAAATTCTTCGGTAATGTATAAAAACACGAATTCGCAGTTAGATAGAGCAAATTCGAGATTGTCAAAAACAGTCATCGCAGCCAAATCAGGCAAAATTTCATCGTACAAGGCGATGACAGGCTCAGAGATTCCGTTCAGTCGAACTTGCTTACAAGCTTGCTTGAACTTTTCTACATCGGACTTATTCCGTTTTTCGTATAAAATCACAGCATCATGGTAATCTACTTGCATATCTGCAGGACACATTTCTTCGTCCGAGTCCAAAATCTCTTCACACACGTCTGGTTTACCCTGAAAATGTGAATGGTTTGGTAACAAGGCACGTTGGGAAGTATTACATATGCCTTTTAAGACGTCTCTTTCCAAGCTATCGGCATGTTCTTGTCCACTCGCGACTGGTTGTAAATGTCCTGAAGATGCTGAGGGAGGCGAGGAAGTAGATTTTGAAAAACCTTCCAAAGCTGGCGTCTGAGCAGAGTGCCACTGACCTGTCCTTTCGTGTGTTCCTGCCCTTTCCGTCTGACTCCCAGGTTCTGAAAATCTTGACGCTGAAGAAGAGCTGATGAATGTATTTGTGTCTTGAGACTCGAGACTCGTGTCAACATTGGACTCTGAAAGAAAAATCATTGTTTGTGTGTAAAGTACCACTTGATGTGATGCTAACAGAGTGAGTGTGTGTGTGTAAAGTACCACTTGATGTGATGCTAACAGAGTGAGTGTGTGTGTGTGTAAAGTACCACTTGATGTGATGCTAACAGAGTGAGAGTGTGTGTAAAGTACCACTTGATGTGATGCTAACAGAGTGAGTGTGTGTGTCTGTGTGCCTACGTGCGTGCAATCGTGCGTGAGTGTGCTTTGGTGTTGGTGTATGGCTGTGTGTCTCTTGGCTGTGTCAGATCATAACAAGTTCCCAAAAACCTCACACCCAATGATCCAATAAATCCAATTAGACTCGGTGGTTAACCTTTGTATATATAGAGAATACTACGTCGCTTGCTGTGTCGTACCAGATTTACACGAGTTTTTTTTTTTAAATATTGAACTGCGAGCGAAAGCGAGCTGTTCACTATTTAAAAATGCAACGAGTGTAAATCTGGTACGACACAGCAAGCCATGTAGTATTCTGTTTATCCTACATACTGTACTTATGTGTATTTTACTGAAAATGTCTTGCAGACGAGGCAGCTAAATTGAAGACGCTTGTTTTGGAACCTCGATTTCTTCTAAAGCCTTGTGCAATTTATTACGTCAAAGCAAAGAAACGTCACTCTGCCGGAATGTGTGGCGTGACGTGTTAGTTCTAAAGATTCATCGAGGGTAATTAGCGAGCGCAATTTTTGTTTCTATAATGACGTTTGTCTCGGTGACTTTGGCATCATAAGCAGTGGAAAAACAGGTCCCTGCCAGACTTGCTTGACATGACCTCATTTACATGATATACACACGTGTGATTTGAACGATTATTATCTCACGGGTGTCTCTCTCACGTATGTAGGATAAAGGTGTGTTATAATGAAGACGTGTGTGCTTTGTAGCAGTGTTCTGTGATGGCCTCTTGGCTAGACCAGTTGACACATTTACTATTTTTAACTTTTGCTTAGTATCGATCGTACACCGAGTGACTGGCTTTAATAAGGCTTAACGTTTAACTGATATCAGAACCACCACTTAAAGGCAGAGTAAGCCTCCCGTAAACCATCACAGATACGGTCAGGCTTTTACACACAGTACAAACACCCTTTCATTTAAACACTCACCAATTGAGAACATCCTAGGTGCCCTCCGTAAAGAGCGAACAATTTTCAAAGAATTTATTTTTGCGTGGTTTATCTTACCCCTGAGCCATCGTGAACCCGTGTGATCCAGTTTTCCCCCTTTTCACAATGCAGTCGTCATAGTTAGTTATTTGAATGCGACTCGACGTGAGCATATCTACAATAGCACGTTTTTTATGCACGAAACAACGGCTGTGGTTCACAAGAACTCAAGCGATGGCTTTTGACTGTTGAGAGGAACGGCGATTTGCACTGATAAACCGGGCCGTCGTCTGCTACGACCCTTGCGTGACCCTGCTTCCGGGCTTTTCTTTTTTTAAACTTTCACAACTTCGAATTGTTCTGATCTTGTCTTGATGAAAAACGAATTCTTTTATGATTAAAGAATGTTTGTGTAACAAGCTGTCAATTTATTATTTAGATTTTAAAAGTTAGGTCTAGCGCAAAAACGAGGCGCCATTGTTCTTCAGGGCCAAGTCCACGAAAATAAATTCTTGGAAAATGTCTCACGCTCGACAGAAAGCAGCCAGGATGTTCCCGTTCGGTGAGCGTTCAAATGGAAGTATGCTTGTACTGTATTTAGACGCTCGGGGAGCTCTGTGATGGTTTACGGGAGGCTTACTGTGCCTTTAACTCAGGAGAAAATGAAAGGCATGTTCGTGAGAAGATATACTAATAATCAGCATAAAAAACACCGGTCCCTAATACCCCCACATGTGTGTGTGTGTGTGTGCGTTCGTGAGTGCGTGCGTGCGTGCGCGCGCGCGTGTGTGTGAGAGTGTGTGTGTGGGTGTGTGGGTGTGTGTGTGTTTCAAGAAAGTACAATAGTTCTTTTCATTTGCTTTGCGCTACAAAAATTGAGTTATTTGTTTACAAACAGACACACGCGCAGGCGTGCATAAGTCACCAACCGTATTTTGTCATTGTTATAAACAAATCAAGACATACCTCTTTCAGTGTCAGGAACAGCATCTTCGACTAAACTGTAAGTGCTGTCTTCCATGGTAAAACCGGGTATTCTTGTGAAAAGTTACCAGCTCTTCTTGTGGTTTTTCCTTCAGCAGTTCTTCCTGTGACTTTTCAGATCAAAACCGGTGTCTGAAACAATTCCTTTTAGGGGTTACTTAGGGTAAGGTTGCCTAAGATGGACCTGCTCATAATACGGATCACCTCCTGTTTTGACAAACTTACGGTGCTAGGGCGCTCAAAACAGTTTCATTCGCTGTATAACTTTCACATGTATGTAAAAACAGTTGCAGAAACACAAACCACAAAACCGTTAGGCTTTTTTTCTCTTTGTTACCCTTTTGGCAGCGTTCCCTCTAAATTTGACGCTTAAAACGGACTAGTTTCTATCCACAGGCAAAGCTGTGATCACACACAAATTGCAATATAAATTATGACAGCTAAGACTGTAGTGTATTGTTACGTTTTAGCAGTCTTCGCCCCGAGTTTCTACTGTAAACAAACAATAATAGCAAAATCTCAAAGTACGTATAATGTGTGTTCCCTAATATGGACCACCTTCAAACACATTAAGAAAATAAAAGCTAAAGGCTGGTTTCATTAATTCATTAAGAAGCTTGCTGAAAATAACCTTTTATATATAGCCCTCGAGCTTTCAAAAAATATAACAGATAGTTTTCTTTTTGTGGAAGTTGATAATTTCTCTTTTTCGTTAGTTTCCTGTTGTGCTTCAAATAATTTTCTCGTCAAATCAAAACAGATAAATCTAAAGCATATTTGAATTAGTCTTACTTGCACACTAATTTGTATCATGTTATTTTCAAGTGAAGAGGGCTTTTTACGGTGATTCGTTAATGTGGACCACTTGAGATTTTTTCTGTATTTAATTTTTGTCTTTAATATAACTGATTATCATTACTTTAATATTTAATGTCTATCGAAGATAAGTCGCTCTAATTAGGCCTAAGGGTCAACTAAAGAGAGAAGGACTACCAAACACAAAATCAAACTTCTTCGCAAGAAAACAAGCTAGTGCTCCGCATAAAACAAAAAGTGGTGTGATCTTTTAATTGTTGATTGTTGATGTGGTTACATATCCACAGTAGAATCGAAGTCATTTTTTCACTAGCATTTTTGTGAAAAATTCCAATACCCCATGTTTACAATTTCAGTCGTCATTTGAGAAAACAGTAAGTTAAGCCCTTTTTTCGTTGTTTCTGGTCTTGCAACTCCTTGACCGTACAAAAAAAAAGATTTAACAAATTCTGATCACTTTCAAAAGGGGTACACTTCAGCCTTAAACGTCGGATATGTTGGTTTCATCAATGACATTGATATAAAAAAAAAATGGGGGAAAAAAGTCTGGGGCTATTATTTGAAGTCTTTACAAGCAAAGTTTTATAAATACCTGTCGTCTAGTTCTTAGGGAATCGCTGTGCGCAAACACACACGCACACATACTCAATAACACACACACACACACACCCACACACACACACACACACACACACACACACACACACACACACACACACACACCGTGACCGGCACGGTTGGCCTAGTGGTAAGGCGTCCGCCCCGTGATCGGGAGAACGTGGGTTCGAACCCCGGCCGGGTCATACCTAAGACTTTAAAATTGGCAATCTAGTGGCTGCTCCGCCTGGCGTCTGGCATTATGGGGTTAGTGCTAGGACTGGTTGGTCCGGTGTCAGATATTATTGTGACTGGGTGAGACATGAAGTCTGTGCTGCGACATCTGTCTTGTGTGTGGCGCACGTTATATGTCAAAGCAGCACCGCCCTGATATGGCCCTTCGTGGTCGGCTGGGCGTTAAGCAAACAAACAAACAAACACACACACACACACACACACACACACACACACACACACACACACACACACACACAGGCACGCGCGCGCGCGCGAGCATACACCATAACCTTGTCTAGTTCCCAGTCTATCTTGAAACTTTCAGTCAATCAGAGTACTGTTACCACGGTGCATTATCTTGCACAGCTCCCTTCAAACTAACCGACCAGTGAATGTCACGGGTGGGGTTTTTTTCTTCACTGATATCATATGTTTTTTATGCAGCTGCGTCTGTGCCACCTTTAAGTACACTGTAATTCCAAACCAGTGGCCCAGTTTCTGTGTCAGCGAGCCCGGATACAAGCACACTAAAACAGACTTCGCACAGAGAAAATACACACACTGCTCTCTGTCCATTCACACAAATGAGGGTCCTCTCCGGTTAAGTTCGCCCATGTGGAACACGCTACAATTGTTCACTATGAAATCGGGGAAGCAAAAAATTTAGATTTGCTTGTGCTATTATTCTCCTTTCAACTTCAGTTAAAATTTGAAAAAAAAATGGTATTCTAAAAAGCACAACCTGTTTGAACTGATTTATTTGAGTGGCTATTGGTTTTTTTCTTTTTTTACGTGGACTGAAAGTTGTTTCAGCGGCGAGTGCCTGCTGTAAAAAATGCGTCGATTGCCGTCTTTGCTATGAGTATGAGGATGTTTTGGTTAAAATCAGATGAGCTGTTAAAAACGGTCCATTAATTATTGCACATCTGTATGGAACAAGCAAGCTTGTTGTTTTTTCTCGGCGTATTCAGTGTTTATTTAGTTGGTCGGAGACTACAGATAGTTACCAGCCCCTCCCTCCCCCAGCCGGTCAAAATCACAAATGCCAGGTTCCGCACGTTAACATCAACAACAAATTCGGACCATGCAGTCAGTAAAACCTGCATAACCACTTGCATGTATGTCAGTGAAAAGAATGACCAATGCCTTGCTGAAACAGTCATGTATACTACTGACAGCTGTTTTCTCGCCTTCCAATGGTTCCTTGACATGCTGACCGGTGTATAATATATGTCATTCTTCGGTTTTCAGCAATCAAAAAAGGCGGTTTTAGCGGACCAGGCAACAAAGCTGCTACTGTTCATTGCCGGTAAACTTCACAGCAGTAATTGTTGCGTCCATTACCTTCAAACTAAGGCCGTGCGGTAATACGTCGGGCTACTGAAGTACGTGGCACACAAATTCGTGAGTCATCATATCAATTAGTAAGGCCTCTGTTATTTAGGCCTATGTTCTGCAATTGTGCCAAATAAAAAATAAAATAAAACAGTACTTGACATACCTGTTAAAACAGCATACAGCCGAGTTACAAGTTCCCGTCAGTGTAAGTGGGTGGGTGAATAATGTCAGTTTCCTCCGATCAGAGATGTGTATGACAATAGCGGTGTAGGATCCGGCAAATCTATGCTCCGATGCATAGAGGGCGGAAATGACGTAAGCATGACTCGATCGAGCAGTTCCTTGTTACTTTTGAATTCCGTGTTTTTCTTGCCTTTTCTGTGAATGTGCAAATTTATATGATTATGATAACTCTTTCCTCGTCAAATTCCTATATCCTTTCACAGCATATATATTTCACAGCAAATATTACACTTGACTAGGCTGTACCAAAGCATTCAAGTGGCGCAAATACGCCAAACTGTTTTCAGTTATACACTCCAATTTGTATTCATGGGCCTGTCCGTACTTGGTATTCATCGGAGTTCCCTCATTGCGTTTTGTGTGTGTGTGTGTGAGTGTGTGTGTGTGTGTGTGTGTGTGTGTGTGTGTGTGTGTGTGTGTGTTCTTTCTTTCTTTCTTTATTTGGTGTTTAACGTCGTTTTCAACCACGAAGGTTATATCGCGACGGGGAAAGGGGGGAGATGGGATAGAGCCACTTTTTAATTGTTTCTTGTTCACAAAAGCACTAATCAAAAAATTGCTCCAGGGGCTTGCAACGTAGTACAATATTAATGGGAGAATGCAAGTTTCCAGTACAAAGGACTTAACATTTCTTACATACTGCTTGACTAAAATCTTTACAAACATTGACTATATTCTATACAAGAAACACTTAACAAGGGTAACAAGGAACTTAGTCGATAAATATCGACAGGGGGCGGACAAATGGTTTACATGTGAAATGTGTGTATATGGGTGTGGTTCTGAAACAAACAAACAAACAAACCATGTGAAACCCCCCCCCCCCCTCCCACCGCTCGCAGGCTGAACGACTGACGTCACATGTCGCTTCGGTCTTTTCCAGAAGAACACCGCGTGTACATAATACACAATTCGATCGCGTAGCACTGCCAATGCACATTTTCGCAACGAAAACCGTGCTACTGTTCTTGTGTGTTAAATCTGAAAGCAATATAAGTGAACGAACAATTGAAAACTGATATCACGTTACTAAACTCCCAAAAGTAATAAATTACTTCTGACTGCGGTACACAATACATTTTCAAAGCAATTTTTATTATTTTCAAGACATAAAAAATACAACGGAAAAAAAATGCAAGCAACAACAATTTTTTTTAAAGTACAGACTAAATACTGAAGCTCTCTATTTCTCTTTAGTATGTTGGATTCAGGTGTACTTACTCACAGTTGCAGACAGATACAGATTCAAACACGTGTCGAGCGTAAAACAAAAAGTGAAACTAGAGAATAACATGAACCTGAAAACTTTTAAAATATTTGTACCCAGCACCAAGAGAGATTATTGTAAAAAAAAAAATGTAATACAAAGTGTGTGAGTTCTACATAAGACAGGAGAATTTACATAGCAACAGAAAACATGCTTGTAAATCACTGAGCACCAACAGTTAAAAATCACTATCGCTCACCTCATGCAGACTGAAATGCAAACCTGCACACATACATACACACAAACAAGGGGGGAGCATCCGTGGACAGGCACTAATGATATGATCAACTGCATATGTAGCTAACTTTGCCCGTCTCACACCTTGTTAATGTTAGTGTCACTGGTACGCAACCTGTTCTTCATGCTCTACTCTTTCCACCCGCGCTGCACCTTGTCCATCATTGACATTGTCCTCAGCTTGTGGTGGACTCGGATTTAAAAAAAAAAAGCAGGACAGCATTTTCGAAAACATCTTCTTGCACTTTCAAAGAAATGTCAAATGCATAAACTGTGTCATAAAAAAGCACAGGCACTGTATCATTGATTTGGCACTGTTGCAGAAAGTCCTTGTCATCAGCTTTCATTTTGGCAGAGCAAGCGACACCCACAGTCCGACGAAAAATGTCCTGCATGTCAAGGAACATTTGCACAATGTTGTCTTTGACAAATGTCAGTCCTCCTCGGTTAAGCACCGTTGTCATGTCAGTTGAAGAATCACAATCACTTTCTGACAGCTCACTGAACCTCAGTGCTTCTAAACAGCGCAGTTTCTCGTATCTGTATGCACCTTTCTTGAGGCCCCAAACTTTCTTTTTTAGTTTCTTCACCACACTCCCAGCAACATACCTGATCACATCCTTCCTCACACACTGGCACCGGTCGGTCATTCGCGTTGTCTTCCTGTTTGCACCCATAGGTTGCTTCGACCAGCCTTTCAAACATCCTGAGGCAAATGGAAGCTGATGCATGAGTCGACTTGGTGACCTCTGTAATGCTTGCATGGCTTGCGTAGTACAATGAGTGAGCCTTTTCCTTGGCCGCGTTCCGGAACTTCCCTCGTAGACCAAGGCATGACTCAAACACCTGAAGTTTGTCCCGAAGAACAGCACCTGTCAAACAGACCACAAAGTCTTACACTTGAACACATACAATAGAACCACCTTTGTATTACCTCAAACAATCTGAGAAAGCGGGTCTTTAAAAGGAGGCAGTCTTAAAATGAAGGAAAATTTACAGAAGTTATGCACAGACAAACTGACAAAATAAGGTCTTAAAAGGGAGGGATTATCAAATTGGGGGGGGGGGTGGTCCACTGTATATATATATATATATACAATAATAGATTTTTATTAGTCCATATCTTGGGATAATTCCCTGCCTCGTATAACTTTAAAAGAAAGGCAAACACACACACCATTGTATCCAAAAAGAACACTTGCACATTGACAAGTCTGGAATGTGTACGCGAATGATCAACAATAATTACACGTATGCCATACAGGGAGCACTGCTTACTTGTCATGTATATATGACAGCTTATTCTCAGCGTAACTGAATAACTTGAAATTTAAACTTGAAATTGTTTTACATTATAAGCAAAAGTTAAAACACTACTCCAACAAAATTGTATTCATTCATACAGTGTTTCCCTAAACACTTACAGTCCAAGGTTTTAACATGGCTTCACAGATCAGCTGACAGGCATTCATTTTCTGCAATCTCACTGCACACCTCTTCCAAAAGTGGAACTGTCACCTGTTGACATTTAAAAACACATGTAAATGTACACACAGTGACACAATAAAAAATCATGCGTAATGAGAATTATCCAAAAATATTATATGATGCACTGGTGTCAAATGTGTTATGGTATTTTATGTTATCACAGAATCTAAGTCTTGAAAAATACACATGTTCACACAAAAATATGGCAAATACCACATGAGACTGAAATATACACAAATCTGCAGTAACTTGACTGAGAAATCACAAGCGGGTGTAGTTGTAGGCATCACAATCACAAGACAAACAAATTCTGCCTTTATGTTTAATATTTTTCAACAATAAATGTTGCAAATGTAACGAATAACTTCTCACCTTTTGTGAAATAATACTTTGAGCTTGACACACTTCTGACTGTACAGGGGTTTTCATCAACAACAAAAGTGGTGCTTGCTTCCTGAAACAAAATTATTCAATGATGAAAAGAACTGAATGTGGCAGTGTTCAAAGTGATATTCAAACTTGTATACAACTATCAGTACCTATACTGTAAAACGAGAAGGCTATAGTATGTGTCATTCAGTGTTTTGTGCTGTAACAATGAAATGCAATCAATGCAAGTTCTTGTAGTCTAGAAATAAATACAACAATAATTTCAATTGAAACCACAAACTAGTCAAATAAATTGTGTAAATAGTTGGACAAAGAGATGCTTATTAACCCAGGGAAATAACAGGATTTCTTAGCAAAACTTTCCCAACCCAATTACCTGATTCAGTCCGGCTTTTCTGCTTTTAACACTTACTTTCAGTTTCACTAGAATATATCACAACTACAAGAATAACAATGGAACAGGAATGAGATTTTGTTTTGTTTTTGTAAACTACATCAGGATTTAACTAGTTTGGAAGCTCTGCTTACATACAAAATACAGACAGTGACGTTCAATCGTGGTGGCTGATCAGATCAGTGCACTGACTGAGACGGACGATTCGATTTGATCGCTTCACCACGCCTTTCCAACTATGTGCTCCCATACAGTTTTGGTAGATACATGCTTGTGCAAGTATGTTATTAGTATTACCAATATGAATCTTATTTTCCTTTCGATGGTCAGTTTTACTCACCTCTGTAACGGCAGTCACCTCTGCGAATGCTGTCGAAGAATCTAACCGAAAGTAAAGTAACATTCTGGGAATCTACGCGCATCGGCCTTGACGCAAGTTCAATACTGAGCCAATGAGCGCCGCGCGGCGCGGCGATCCAGTCTATCTCTTTTGAGGCCTTGCAAGGTTTTGACGGCAACAATAATTGTTGTAGTTCTCTAAGACTTTATTTCTGTTTGATTTGTAATATGTTGGGAAGACATATTTATCAATTGATCAACAAAATAAAACATAATAAAAAACGACACAACGTACGTACATTGTTAAAATTATTATTGGCCAACGTTGAACATTTAACGAAGGCCTCAATCTTCCCGCACCGTGGACCAGATTAGTCTAGTAGGTGCTTGATTTTGGTATTTTGATTTTACATAACATTAAACCTGTCTTGGGGTTTATGGTCATGGCAACAGCCATAATTAAATTATATCATGTATAATATTACATTTCAGCATATTTGAATTACATGTCATCATACCAAACTGTCATACATTTTTATTCCCACATCATTCTGATTGATCACAACCAAACCTACTATCAGTGGACACATCCAAATGTAAGCGCCTGTTCTTGACAACTTTTATTCGATCTAAAAATAGCAATTTGCTGGGTCCTTTGTCGCCAACAGACACTGTTTGGCCTGTAGGTAAAATGTACAATGTATTTTCTGATTTGTGCACAAAAGCTTTTTTTCTTTTTTTTCTTTTTTTAACATAACAATGTTTAATGTCACTGTATGTTTAAAAGACCATGGTCATATTTGTAAAAAAAATGTTAAATTAGAAAATAAATAACATTTTGGTTCATGATTTTTCCTACACCTGTGCTGAAAATAAGAAATAAAAATGTCGGTATATAAGTCACTCAAATACAGCAAGCTATGAATGGCTCGGTTTGAGTTTGTTGCAGTTGACCCTGCACAATGCGACGTATCATGTTTTTGTTGAACAATTTTGACGTCACCCCTCCCATAGGGTGACGTATTTCACAACTTCCTGTGTTACACAAACTCTGTGATGACCAATTTTGACGTCACCCCTCCCATAGGGTGACGGATTTCACAACTTTCTACAGATGAACAATGTTGCCTTCACCCCTCCCATAGGGTGACGGATGTCACAACTTCCTGTGTACACAAACTGATGACGTATTTCACAACAAAATGGCGCTGCCCATGGTCAACCTCGAAACTATCCATAATGAGTGCAATCCGAGCTTCGAACTTTGCCGATTACAATCTAGAAATGATCGTCACTGCTGCAGGGTCAATGTGTGAATTAATAGGATAGAGCGAAAAGAATGCACTCAGCACTCGCTCAATCCATGCTGAGGCTCATAAACTCCCAGCCTGCAGAACATCATACAGACAGCAGTCTTTCTTTCCTCGCACCATTGGTGAATGGAACGCCCCCCCACCACAGGCAGTATCCTCAGCCTCGGACATTTTCCTCTCACTGATTGTCAATCATCGGTTTGGATCAACCAGCAGGTAAGTTATTGTTTTTAAAATCCAAGACATGACCATTGCAAACGTGGCCTTTGTAGAACTGAGCAAGATTCATCTGTTGTGTATGTCATGTGTGTGTTACTGAGGAACTGGGTGTGACTGTGAGTCACAGAGTGTGTGCTTGTTGTGTTCTTATTTTTTTTACTCAAGTTTAGAAAATGCTTGATCTTTAATCTATATGCACAGAATCAAATGTTGCTGTATCAGTGTATGAACTATGGTTGTAAAAGAATAAACAAAACAATTACTGAATTAGTGAGTGATTTGGCTCTGATAGTGAAGTTGAAATAGTACTTATTTCATTTTCAAGACATGTAATAGTTATGTTAATATTGTTATGGTTTTTTTCAGGCCTCCCGAGAAACCAGAGGTGATGTGCATCATTCATACAGCTCCTGTCTTCCAGTTCCAACAGTTTACCTTTAAACATGGATACATGTACTGGAGAGGTATCAGGATGACTTGGCGTGGTGCTTTACATTACAGACTACCCCTGAAGAGTAAGTTACACATTTATAAGGTATTGGTGATGGTAATCTGTAGCTATAAACATGCATGTACTGATGTAGATCATTCAGCAGTCTTTGTTCTTTGTAAATTGTATTACATTTACAAGTACTTTGTAGATGAAATTATTCATACATTTGAAGATGCATAGTAATACTGTGCATGGTAATTCACTAATTGGTATGATGTACTTTGTATACATAATGGTACAAATATCTTTATTTTCTCTCTCCTTCCCATCTTATGTTTGTTGCAACCCTATACTCATAAAGTACATTATGCTGTTTGTATGAACATTGATTTGAACTATTGTGATGCAAGAAAGTAAAACATGAAATAGCTAGAATGAAAGATTTACTCATTACTGGAATTATTTTAAA
>NW_027125858.1:0-76327 GCF_037325665.1 Littorina saxatilis
AGGAAAGAAGTGGAAATCTCAGGGTCATTTCAGGTCAGGAAAACGGAACGCTGACTTCAATGATCATTCCCGTTTTCATTTCGTCCAAAACAAACCCTCAAAAGGAACATTTAGTGTACGCTCTAGTTGACTCCATGTCGGATTCCACCTTTGTCACAGAGGACGCAGTCACCGACCTGGAAGCCCCCTGCACGCCTGCAAAACTTCGTCTGACGACACTAACCAACAACAGTCAGCTGATCAGCTGCAAGAAGTACAGTGACCTTCAGGTCAGACGTTACGGCTCGAACACTTATGTGAGTCTCCCTGGGTCATTTTCAAGAAACCACATTCCTGTGGATGAGTCGCACATCCCCACACCAGAAACTGCAAGCTGTTGGCCCCATCTTTTGGGAGTGAAGGACCTGCTGGTACCGAAACAAAGTTGTCCTGTGGGGCTGCTGATTGGATACAACTGCCCTCAAGCTCTAGCCCCTCTGCAGTGCATCACAGGAGATCCCAATCAACCTTTCGCCATAGAAACTAGTCTCGGTTGGAGCATCATCGGTGGGCCACCCCCTCAAGTCGAACCTTTCGATGCTTTCGGCAAAAGCCATTGTGTCATCACGAAAGCTGTGTCACACACAGGGTTAGTGAGACATGTATACAAGACACAAGTCCAGGAAGTCACTACTGGAGAACTGTTACATCTCATGGAGAGAGATTTCACTGATCACGACACTCAAAAGATGTCTCAGGATGATCACTCGTTTCTTCGAATTCTCAACGAAGGAATCCATCAAAGAAGCGATGGGTTCTATGAGATGCCACTTCCATTCAAACAAGCACATCCAAACCTATGCAACAATCGCCAAGGTGCTCTCCACCGCGCTCTATCCCTTCAGAAACAACTCTTGAAGAGACCTACATACAGAGAACACTACATGTCCTTCATGGAAGACCTGATCGAGCAAGGAGAAGCAGAGAAAGTTCCGCAAGAAGAATTGCACTCAGCTGGCTCGAAATGGTACATACCACATCACGGCGTTTACCACCCCGAAAAGCCCAACAAAGTTAGAGTAGTTTTCGACTGCAGCGCAAGATACCATGGAACCAGTCTGAATGACCATCTCCTGCAAGGTCCGGATTTGATCAACCCCCTCGTGGGTGTACTGAGCAGGTTTCGAAAAGGATCAATCGCCTTCACCTGCGATGTCCAGAAAATGTATTACCAATTTCGGGTACCCAAAGAACAGCAAGACTATCTTCGCTTCCTGTGGTGGGAGGGTGGAGATCTTTCCAAGCCTCCAGTCGACTACAGGATGAAAGTTCATCTGTTCGGCGCCACTTCGTCCCCTGGTTGCGCAAACTTTGGCCTAAAACAAATAGGCAGAGATTACAGATATCTGAGTGAGACGGCTGCAGACTTCCTGGACAGAAACTTCTACGTTGATGATGGGCTGAGAGCCGAAGAAACTGTGGCTCAAGCAAAAGAAGTCATCTCAAACGCCAGAGAGATCTGCGCCAAAGCCAATCTGCGGCTTCACAAGATCACTTCAAACAGCGAAGAAGTCGTGAAAACCATTCCAGAGTCCGAACGTGCGGGTCCAACACAGACGAATGTTGACATTGACAATGGTAGTGAATCCATGACCCTAGGCCTTCGGTGGTGCACTAGTGATGATACGCTCCGCTTCAAGCTTCGTCTAAAAGAGAAACCTCAAACTCGTAGAGGATTGCTTGCCACTGTAGCCTCGGTCTACGATCCCTTGGGGTTGATAGCTCCTGTAGTTCTAGTTGGAAGACAGATCCTGCAGGCCATGTGCAAACAAAATCTTGGCTGGGATGATCGTGTGCCAGAAGATCTTCGTCCTCTGTGGGAAAGGTGGATTGATGATTTGCAGCAACTGCAGAACCTACAGATTCCCCGCTGTTATCATCCAGCAAGTTTCGGCAAACCCGTCAAAGCACAGCTTCATCACTTCTCCGACGCATCAACAACTGGATGTGGACAGTGTTCGTACTTGAGGCTTGAAAATGTCACAGGAGACATTCATTGCGCTTTGGTGATGGGAAAGACAAGAGTCGTACCTCTGAAACCAACTACCATCCCCAGATTGGAACTCCAGGCCGCAACATTGTCTGCAAAGGCAGCTACGTTTCTCAGTTCAGAGCTAGATTACCCCAACCTGACTCATCACTTCTGGACTGACTCGAAAGTTGTTCTCGGCTACATCAAAAATGAAAGCAAACGGTTCCACATGTTCGTCGCAAATCGAGTCCAACAAATTTGTCAGAACTCGCAACCAGAGCAATGGAATTACGTCAGTACTGCCGAGAACCCAGCAGACCATGCATCGCGTGGACTCACCGTAAACGAACTGAAATCGTCAATCTGGTTCTCTGGTCCCGAGTTCCTTTGGAAACGAGAAATCACACCAGAAGATGTGAAACTTGAAATCCCCACAGATGACGTGGAAGTTAAGTCTGCCACGACCCACTTCTCACATCAGTCACCTACTAGCTTTGAAGATAGAGTCAGTAGGTTTTCGAGCTACATCAAACTCGTTCGAGCGGTCGCAGCAATCGTCAAGTGCTGCTCAAGGAAAAAGGGAAAAGTTCTCTCAGAGCTCGAGGCAAGGCAACGTGCAGAAAGGAACCTGATTCATGCAATTCAGGATGAGTTCTTTACACAATCAGACCAACAGACAAACCCCCTCAGAGATTTGGACCCCTTCAAAGACGATGAGGGCCTTTTACGGGTTGGAGGCAGATTGAAGAAATCGTCTGAACCACATAGAGTCAAACACCCCGTGATTCTTCCCAAGAAAAGTCATCTTGGTCGTCTGGTAGCACTCGATCTGCATGAAAGAATTGCACATCAGGGTCGAAACATGACTATCAACGAGATCCGTTCCAAGGGTTTTTGGATCACTGGCTGCAGACACGTTGTCTCCTCGTTGATCAGCAAATGCATCAAACAGCGAGGCAAAGGAAAAACACAGAAAATGGCCGACCTTCCCGAAGAGAGGGTTGACGCTTCGCCGCCTTTTACGCACTGTGGGCTCGACTGCTTCGGCCCGTTCATGATAAAGGAAGGCCGCAAGGAATTGAAAAGGTACGGGTTACTCATCACGTGCATGGCGTCGAGAGCAGTCCACATTGAAGTTCTCGACGATATGAGTACTGACTCTTTTCTGAATGGTTTGAGGTGCTTCATAGCCTTGAGAGGCAAAGTTCGCACCATTTTCTCCGACCAGGGAACAAACTTTGTTGGAGCCAAACATGAGTTAGACAGACACTTTGAACAGCTGAACAGAAAAACCATATTGGCAAAGCTGCTCGATCTTCAGTGCGAGTTCAAATTCAACCCACCGTCATCAAGTCACATGGGCGGAGTTTGGGAAAGACAAATCCGATCTGTCCGTAGCGTTCTGACTGGCATCTTGGATCAATCGTCAACTCGACTGGACACCTCATCGTTGAGGACGCTTATGTATGAGGTCATGGCCATCATCAACAGTAGACCCCTATCTGTTGAACATCTTGAGAGAGCTGATGGTCCACTTCCTCTCACGCCAAATCACATCTTGACGATGAAGTCGGGTCTCATCATGCCTCCACCACCTGGTTGCTTTGTCAAAGAAGATCTCTATCTAAACAAACGATGGAAGCGCGTGCAGTTTCTCGCTGATCTGTTTTGGACACGTTGGAGAAAGGAATATCTGCAGTCTCTTCAAGGACGAAGCAAATGGCAGAAACCGCAAACCAACGTGGCCGTCGATGATATCGTTCTACTTCAAGACGAGAGTGATTGTCGCAATGACTGGAAAATTGCTCGGATTGTCGAAGCTCGCCCAAGCAAAGATGGTCACGTTAGGAAGGTTAAACTTCTCATGTCTACCTCAGCTCTTGACAACCAAGGAAAGCCTGTACAACAGAGGACTCTACTTGATAGACCCATTCACAAATTAGTCGTCCTTGTAAAGGTGGAGCAACCAAATGATTAAGGCAAACTTGCAGCTTTTAGCGCCAAACCCCTTTTTACGCCCTTTTTGGGTATCGTTGTCAGTCGTGGAATGACTTGTTTCTACCTTTATTCCTTTTTCAATCACTGTGATTTGGGGTGGGAGTGTTGCTGCCGCAATGCTTGTTGCTTTTTGTCGGTTGGGCGCCTGTGCCGCCTTGCACGCTTTTCCAGGGTAAATGTGTTTTGCGTAGTCATGCGCGAGTTCGCGCGAGATTCGGATATGCTCTAGAACGTCACTTGACACTTCGACTCGCAGTAAGACAGACCGGTCGGGTAGTGTTGTGGCACTGTTTCGGACTTGAGAGGTATGAACAGCTTTCTATTGTTTGTTATTGCAATGTAACATGATTATGTTTTGAATGTACCAAGGCGTGTTATTCTGTAAGCCTACTATTGAGGTAAAAGGAACGATATGGAGTTGTAACTTCTGCTGCGGAAATGTGCGTGGTAGAATGAGAGCTATTTTTGGTCTTGACCTTGACCTGTTGTGTTTTTATCGTCTCGAGTTCATGCGTAATTTGAACGTTGAATTGTTGCCTCGCCCCAGTGTGTATCGTTGTTTCGCTCCAATGTGTTCTCGCATCACTGGTTTGTTTAACCTAGATTTTATTCGTTGATGTATAGTTATTAGCATATATTTTGTGTTCTTCAGGAACCTGTGTGGGCAATCCCCATGCTTTTCGTTGCTCGCTGCCATCACTAGGAGAAGACGAGGTATGCACATATGCATTGTGAATATTGTGTTTGTAAGAAAGTGTGTATGACAACCTATGGCGAAATGTGCAATTGTTGTAAACTAAGAACAAATTGTGACCAGATTGAGCGTTGCCATTTTATTTAACTTCGTAATAATAATGTCATTAATGCAGTGTTAAACTTGTGATAAAAGCATAATGAAAAGGTGATAGATGCTATTAATATGATAACTGTACATCACTTTTTAGCACTAGTTTTATGCGCTTAATAATGACTGTTCTTTTGCTTTATTGCAGTCTTTTATGGCCCTGTATGATTCGAAAATAAAGAAGTTTTACCATACATCCGTCTTGCGTCTGTGAGAGGCAGCGACATACACGTTATATTTGTTTCATCACCTCCAAGTAACTAAAGAACTTTTATCGTCGTCATTTGGGATTGTATGACAATGAGCCACGTTTCCGGAAAATGATATTGATTTCAAAATCAATGAACAATAACCATAATTATATTGTTGTGAAGTGAAGAACTGAATCTAAGATATATAATGCATGACCTGAGTCAACTTTGTGTAAGGTCGAGGAGCCATTAAAAGAAATTATAATTCATGCTGTTGATTTCTGTCCTAAATTGCCTTGGACAATATAAGCCGATAGCTGAATCGTAATTGTAATCAAAATATGGGATTTTAGTCTTAGGAAAGAAAAATCCGCATAACACCCTCCACCTCACTCACCCCCTCCACCTCACTCACCTCACTCACCCCCTCCACCTCACTCACCCCCTCCACCTCACTCACCCCCTCCACCTCACTCACCTCTCTCACCCCCTCCACCTCACTCACCTCACTCACCCCCTCCACCTCACTCACCCCCTCCACCTCACTCACCCCATCCCCTCACTAACCCCCTCCCCCTCACTCACCCCCTCCACCTCACTCACCCCCTCCACCTCACTCACCCCCTCCACCTCACTCATCCCATCCCCTCACTAACCCCCTCCCCCTCACTCACCCCCTCCACCTCACTCACCCCCTCCACCGCACTCACCCCCTCCCCCTCACTCACCCCCTCCACCTCACTCACCCCCTCCACCTCACTCACCTCACTCACCCCCTCCACCTCACTCACCCCCTCCACCTCACTCACCCCCTCCACCTCACTCACCCCCTCCGCCTCACTCACCCCCTCCACCTCACTCACCCCCTCCACTTCACTCACCTCACTCACCCCCTCCACCTCACTCACCCCCACCACCTCACTCACACCCTCCACCTCACTCACCCCCTCCACCTCACTCACCCCCTCCACCTCACTCACTTCACTCACCCCCTCCACCTCACTCACCCCCTCCACCTCACTCACCCCCTCCACCTCACTCACCCCCACCACCTCACTCACCCCCTCCACCTCACTCACCCCCTCCACCTCACTCACCCCCTCCACCTCAATCACCCCCTCCACCTCACTCATTTCACTCACCCCCTCCACCTCACTCACCCCCTCCACCTCACTCACCTCTCTCACCCCTACACCTCACTCACCCCCTCCACCTCACTCACCTCACTCACCCCCTCCACCTCACTCACCCCCTCCACCTCACTCACCCCCTCCACCTCACTCACCCCCTCCACCTCACTCACCCCCTCCACCTCACTCACCCCCTCCACCTCACTAACCCCCTCCACCTCACTCACCTCTCTCACCCCTCCACCTCACTCACCCCCTCCACCTCACTCACCTCACTCACCCCCTCCACCTCACTCACCCCCTCCACCTCACTCACCCCCTCCACCTCACTCACCCCCTCCACCTCACTCACCCCCTCCACCTCACTCACCCCCTCCACCTCACTCACCCCCTCCGCCTCACTCACCCCCTCCACCTCACTCACCCCCTCCACCTCACTCATCCCCTCCACCTCACTTACCCCCTCCACCTCACTCACTCACCCCCTCCACCTCACTCACCCCCTCCACCTCACTCACACCCTCCACCTCACTCACACCCTCCACCTCACTCACCTCACTCACCCCCTCCACCTCACTCACCCCCTCCATCTCACTCACCCCCTCCACCTCACTCACCCCCTCCACCTCACTCACCCCCTCCCTCATCCCCTCCACCTCACTCACCTCACTCACCCCCTCCACCTCACTCACCCCTCCACCTCACTCACTCACCCCCTCCACCTCACTCACCCCCTGCACCTCACTCACCCCCTCCACCTCACTCACCCCCTCCCCTCACTCACCCCCTCCACCTCACTCACCCCTCCACCTCACTCACCCCCTCCACCTCACTCACCTCACTCACCCCCTCCACCTCATTCACCCCCTCCCCCTCACTCACCCCCTCCCCCTCACTCACCCCCTCCACCTCACTCACCCCCTTCCTCATCCCCTCCACCTCACTCACCCCATCACTCACCCCCTCCACCTCACTCACCCCCTCCCTCATCCCCTCCACCTCATTCACCCCCTCCCCCTCACTCACCCCCTCCCCCTCACTCACCCCCTCCACCTCACTCACCCCATCCACCTCACTCACCTCCACCTCATTCACCCCCTCCCCCTCACTCACCCCCTCCCCCTCACTCACCCCCTCCACCTCACTCACCTCACTCACCCCCTCCACCTCACTCACCCCCTCCCCTCACTCACCCCCTCCACCTCACTCACCTCACTCACCCCCTCCACCTCACTCACCCCCTCCACCTCACTCACCCCCTCCACCTCACTTACCTCACTCACCCCCTCCACCTCACTCACCTCACTCACCTCACTCACCCCCTCCACCTCATTCACCCCCTCCCCCTCACTCACCCCCTCCACCTCACTCACCCCCTCCCTCATCTCCTCCACCTCACTCACCCCCTCACTCACCCCCTCCACCTCACTCACCCCCTCCCCCTCACTCACCCCCTCCACCTCACTCACCCCCTCCCTCATCCCCTCCACCTCACTCACCCCCTCACTCACCCCCTCCACCTCACTCACCCCCTCCCTCATCCCCTCCACCTCATTCACCCCCTCCCCCTCACTCACCCCCTCCCCCTCACTCACCCCCTCCACCTCACTCACCCCCTCCCTCATCCCCTCCACCTCATTCACCCCCTCCCCCTCACTCACCCCCTCCCCCTCACTCACCCCCTCCCTCATCCACTTCACCTCATTCACCCACTCACCTCACTCACCCCCTCCCTCATCCCCTCCACCTCACTCACCCCCTCCCTCATCCCCTCCACCTCACTCACCCCCTCCCTCATCCCCTCCACCTCACTCACCCCCTCCCTCATCCCCTCCACCTCACTCACCCCCTCCACCTCACTCACCCCCTCCCTCACCCCCTCCACCTCACTCACCCCCTCCCCTTCACTCACCCCCTCCCACATCCCCTCCACCTCACTCACCCCCTCCCCTTCACTCACCCCCTCCCTCACCCCCTCCACCTCACTCACCCCCTCCACCTCACTCACCCCCTCCCTCACCCCCTCCACCTCACTCACCCCCTCCACCTCACTCACCCCCTCCACCTCACTTACCTCACTCACCCCCTCCACCTCACTCACCTCACTCACCCCGTCCACCTCATTCACCCCCTCCCCCTCACTCACCCCCTCCCCCTCACTCACCCCCTCCCTCATCCCCTCCACCTCACTCACCCCCTCACTCACCCCCTCCCTCATCCCCTCCACCTCATTCACCCCCTCCCCCTCACTCACCCCCTCCACCTCACTTACCCCATCCACCTCACTCACCTCCACCTCATTCACCCCCTCCCCCTCCCTCACCCCCTCCCCCTCACTCACCCCCTCCACCTCACTCACCTCACTCACCCCCTCCACCTCACTCACCCCCTCCCCTCACTCACCCCCTCCACCTCACTCACCTCACTCACCCCCTCCACCTCACTCACCCCCTCCACCTCACTCACCCCCTCCACCTCACTTACCTCACTCACCCCCTCCACCTCACTTACCTCACTCACCCCCTCCACCTCATTCACCCCCTCCCCCTCACTCACCCCCTCCACCTCACTCACCCCTCCCTCATCCCCTCCACCTCACTCACCCCCTCACTCACCCCCTCCACCTCACTCACCCCCTCCCCCTCACTCACCCCCTCCACCTCACTCACCCCCTCCCTCATCCCCTCCACCTCACTCACCCTCTCACTCACCCCCTCCACCTCACTCACCCCCTCCCTCATCCCCTCCACCTCATTTACCCCCTTCCCCTCACTCACCCCCTCCCCCTCACTCACCCCCTCCACCTCACTCACCCCCTCCCTCATCCCCTCCACCTCATTCGCCCCCTCCCCCTTACTCACCCCCTCCCCCTCACTCACCCCCTCCCTCATCCACTTCACCTCATTCACCCCCTCCCCCTCACTCACCCCCTCCCTCATCCCCTCCACCCCACTCACCCCCTCCCTCATCCCCTCCACCTCACTTACCCCCTCCCTCATCCCCTCCACCTCACTCACCCCCTCCCTCATCCCCTCCACCTCACTCACCCCCTCCACCTCACTCACCCCCTCCACCTCACTCACCCCCTCCCCTTCACTCACCCCCTCCCTCATCCCCTCCACCTCACTCACCCCCTCCCCTTCACTCACCCCCTCCACCTCACTCACCCCCTCCACCTCACTCACCCCCTCCACCTCACTCACCCCCTCACTCACCCCCTCCACCTCACTCACCCCCTCCACCTCACTCACCCCCTCCACCTCACTCACCCCCTCCCCTTCACTCACCCCCTCCACCTCACTCACCCCCTCCCTCATCCCCTCCACCTCATTCACCCCCCTCCCTCATCCCCTCCCCCTCACTCACCCCCTCCCTCATCCCCTCCACCTCACTCAACCCCTCCCTCATCCCCTCCACCTCACTCACCCCCTCCCTCATCCCCTCCCCCTCACTCACCCCCTCCCTCATCCCCTCCACCTCACTCACCCCCTCCCTCATCCCCTCCCCCTCACTCACCCCCTCCCTCATCCCCTCCACCTCACTCAACCCCTCCCTCATCCCCTCCACCTCACTCACCCCCTCCCCTTCACTCACCCCCTCCACCTCACTCACCCCCTCCCTCATCCCCTCCACCTCACTCACCCCCTCCCTCATCCCCTCCCCCTCACTCACCCCTCCCTCATCCCCTCCACCTCACTCAACCCCTCCCTCATCCCCTCCACCTCACTCACCCCCTCCCTCACTCACCCCCTCCCTCATCCCCTCCCCCTGACTCACCCCCTCCCTCATCCCCTCCCCCTCACTCACCCCCTCCCTCATCCCCTCCCCCTCACTCACCCCCTCCCTCATCCCCTCCCCCTCACTCACCCCCTCCCTCATCCCCTCCCCCTCACTCACCCCCTCCCTCATCCCCTCCCCCTCACTCACCCCCTCCCTCATCCCCTCCACCTCACTCACCCCCTCCCTCACTCACCCCCTCCCTCACTCACCCCCCCTCACTCACCCCCTCCCTCATCCCCTCCACCTCACTCAGCCCCTCCCTCATCCCCTCCACCTCACTCACCCCCTCCCCTTCACTCACCCCCTCCACCTCACTCACCCCCTCCCTCATCCCCTCCACCTCATTCGCCCCCTCCCCCTTACTCACCCCCTCCCCCTCACTCACCCCCTCCCTCATCCACTTCACCTCATTCACCCCCTCCCCCTCACTCACCCCCTCCCTCATCCCCTCCACCCCACTCACCCCCTCCCTCATCCCCTCCACCTCACTTACCCCCTCCCTCATCCCCTCCACCTCACTCACCCCCTCCCTCATCCCCTCCACCTCACTCACCCCCTCCACCTCACTCACCCCCTCCACCTCACTCACCCCCTCCCCTTCACTCACCCCCTCCCTCATCCCCTCCACCTCACTCACCCCCTCCCCTTCACTCACCCCCTCCCTCACCCCCTCCACCTCACTCACCCCCTCCACCTCACTCACCCCCTCCACCTCACTCACCCCCTCACTCACCCCCTCCACCTCACTCACCCCCTCCACCTCACTCACCCCCTCCACCTCACTCACCCCCTCCCCTTCACTCACCCCCTCCACCTCACTCACCCCCTCCCTCATCCCCTCCACCTCATTCACCCCCCTCCCTCATCCCCTCCCCCTCACTCACCCCCTCCCTCATCCCCTCCACCTCACTCAACCCCTCCCTCATCCCCTCCACCTCACTCACCCCCTCCCTCATCCCCTCCCCCTCACTCACCCCCTCCCTCATCCCCTCCACCTCACTCACCCCCTCCCTCATCCCCTCCCCCTCACTCACCCCCTCCCTCATCCCCTCCACCTCACTCAACCCCTCCCTCATCCCCTCCACCTCACTCACCCCCTCCCCTTCACTCACCCCCTCCACCTCACTCACCCCCTCCCTCATCCCCTCCACCTCACTCACCCCCTCCCTCATCCCCTCCCCCTCACTCACCCCTCCCTCATCCCCTCCACCTCACTCAACCCCTCCCTCATCCCCTCCACCTCACTCACCCCCTCCCTCACTCACCCCCTCCCTCATCCCCTCCCCCTCACTCACCCCCTCCCTCATCCCCTCCCCCTCACTCACCCCCTCCCTCATCCCCTCCCCCTCACTCACCCCCTCCCTCATCCCCTCCCCCTCACTCACCCCCTCCCTCATCCCCTCCCCCTCACTCACCCCCTCCCTCATCCCCTCCCCCTCACTCACCCCCTCCCTCATCCCCTCCACCTCACTCACCCCCTCCCTCACTCACCCCCTCCCTCACTCACCCCCCCTCACTCACCCCCTCCCTCATCCCCTCCACCTCACTCACCCCCTCCCTCATCCCCTCCACCTCACTCACCCCCTCCCCTTCACTCACCCCCTCCACCTCACTCACCCCCTCCCTCATCCCCTCCACCTCATTCGCCCCCTCCCCCTTACTCACCCCCTCCCCCTCACTCACCCCCTCCCTCATCCACTTCACCTCATTCACCCCCTCCCCCTCACTCACCCCCTCCCTCATCCCCTCCACCCCACTCACCCCCTCCCTCATCCCCTCCACCTCACTTACCCCCTCCCTCATCCCCTCCACCTCACTCACCCCCTCCCTCATCCCCTCCACCTCACTCACCCCCTCCACCTCACTCACCCCCTCCACCTCACTCACCCCCTCCCCTTCACTCACCCCCTCCCTCATCCCCTCCACCTCACTCACCCCCTCCCCTTCACTCACCCCCTCCCTCACCCCCTCCACCTCACTCACCCCCTCCACCTCACTCACCCCCTCCACCTCACTCACCCCCTCACTCACCCCCTCCACCTCACTCACCCCCTCCACCTCACTCACCCCCTCCACCTCACTCACCCCCTCCCCTTCACTCACCCCCTCCACCTCACTCACCCCCTCCCTCATCCCCTCCACCTCATTCACCCCCCTCCCTCATCCCCTCCCCCTCACTCACCCCCTCCCTCATCCCCTCCACCTCACTCAACCCCTCCCTCATCCCCTCCACCTCACTCACCCCCTCCCTCATCCCCTCCCCCTCACTCACCCCCTCCCTCATCCCCTCCACCTCACTCACCCCCTCCCTCATCCCCTCCCCCTCACTCACCCCCTCCCTCATCCCCTCCACCTCACTCAACCCCTCCCTCATCCCCTCCACCTCACTCACCCCCTCCCCTTCACTCACCCCCTCCACCTCACTCACCCCCTCCCTCATCCCCTCCACCTCACTCACCCCTCCCTCATCCCCTCCACCTCACTCAACCCCTCCCTCATCCCCTCCACCTCACTCACCCCCTCCCTCACTCACCCCCTCCCTCATCCCCTCCCCCTCACTCACCCCCTCCCTCATCCCCTCCCCCTCACTCACCCCCTCCCTCATCCCCTCCCCCTCACTCACCCCCTCCCTCATCCCCTCCCCCTCACTCACCCCCTCCCTCATCCCCTCCCCCTCACTCACCCCCTCCCTCATCCCCTCCCCCTCACTCACCCCCTCCCTCATCCCCTCCACCTCACTCACCCCCTCCCTCACTCACCCCCTCCCTCACTCACCCCCCCTCACTCACCCCCTCCCTCATCCCCTCCACCTCACTCACCCCCTCCCTCATCCCCTCCACCTCACTCACCCCCTCCCTCATCCCCTCCCTCACTCACCCCCTCCCTCACTCACCCCCCTCACCCACTCCCTCCACCTCACTCACTCACCCCCTCCCCCTCACTCACCCCCTCCACCTCACTCACCCCCTCCTCCTCACTCACCCCCTCCCCCTTACTCACCCCCCCCCCCCCCCCCCCCATAATGTCAAATTGTACCCCTTACATTTTGTGTCAGTGTCAATTTGAGGCGGCCAACACGAGCATTGCTCCTCGACCTACACCATCCTCCATCACTATGGCCACCAACTTCAACAATGAAGCCGAGACCCAATTCGACTTCTCCTTGGAAAATGAACAGGACTCCACCATCCACGCCAGCCAGTACCACACCTCCAGGGAGCTGGAACTGAACAGCATGAGGGAACATGACAGCATCCTCGAGATCAATCTACTACCCGCGAACGCGGACGCCCCTAACCAAACCCTTCAACTGAACCAGAAACCAACCAAAGAAAGGGTAAACCCCATTCTGGAAAAACTACAGGAAACGTTCAAATCTAGAACGAGCTTAACCACAGCAAAACAATCGATAACACTCGCAATTAAGAAGAACCGTTGTGTACCCTTTTTGAAAGGGGCCACCGACTTCAACCCAGGTTTGAATGGCTCAACTGCAAGAATGCAGGGGCTTAGAGAACAATTTCGGGACATCATAAGGGAAAACAACAATTCCCTCCAACACCACTTCGCCGAATTCCTCGAGGGGGAAATTGGAAACGAGACAGAAACCATCAAATGTCTCCGCGATGAAGCCCTCGCCATCGCCGGTAAAGATGAAGAAACCCTCAATATGCTGAAACACGGCCTCCAAAAATTCATCAAGGATGAACAAACTTTGGTACAACGCCACCGTGACTACGAGGAAGACAGGGAAAGACGCGAACACCGCAACCAACAACGAAAACGGCCACGGGACCACTCAACAAGTGACTACAGAATCCCTAAGCTACCAAAGCGACATTAGGCAAAACTTGTGTCTAAAACCTACACTCCGGTCTGCCCTCGGGCGGACCACCCTCATCTTCCAAAAAGGGATGAATTGCTTCGTTGCTAAACCACACAATGAAACAACCAAGACACCCCCTCCCCCTGTCAACCTGTACATACAGTACACAGACAAAATAATGAGAAGGGTTGAACACACAACCACACCACTCCCCACATTTACCTGTACCATCAGTACACACAACAATACGGGAAAAAAAACCCGTTAAAGGCACGATGTACTATACAATCACCAAGCCTTACATAAGCCTCAATCACTGAGAGGACAGTACACACAAATACACCCAAATAAGGGAAATGAAAAATAGTCATCTATAAATGATTATTCTGAATCGAGGAACAAAAGTGATGAGGATATGGGTTTGAATAGTTGTCCCCTGACGAGGCTACCTTTCAGTTTCCCCAGAACACCTCCATAAAATCACAAAGAAGCTATCCTAGCTATTTGAAACTGTAAATATTGCCGAAAAGTACTATAATTGAGAGAGGTACTTAGGGATCTCTGGGCTGCCTACTGCATTTGCTGGGTTTGGCAGACCCTTGATATTTTACCCCCTATGGGTGTTTGTGCGTGTGGGTGTTTGTGCATGTGTGTGAGTGTTTTAGTATGTGTGTGTGTTTTAGTATGTGTGTGTTTTGATGTTTGTGTTTGTGTGTGTGTGTGTGTGTGTGTGTGTGTGTGTGTGTGTGTGACAGAGAGAGAGAGAGAGAGAGAGAGAGAGAGAGAGAGAGAGAGAGAGAGAGAGAGAGAGAGAGAGAGAGAGAGAGAGAGAGAGAGAGAGAGAGAGGAAGAGGAAGAGGAAGAGACAGAGAGAGTGTTGATTTCATATGACAGTAGTGAAAGTAATGTGTAGAGAATTGCATAATCAAATAAAAGGGGGTAAAACATGACACATATGAATAAAAAGTAGCAAACATGTGCAATAATCATGACTTATTGGTGTGTGTGTGTGCAGGTGGAGATCAAGACTTGACAGAAGTTGTCAATGCTAGCAGACAACAAGAAAGCTTGCGTCAAGTTGCCATGAATATCCATAACAAACGACTAGATAGACTGCTGGAAGTCAATGGCATGGAACGACAACAAGTATACGGGGATGGCAATTGCTTTTTCAGGGCAGCAAGCTTACACCTTGCCACTCGCGATCACTGTACTCTAAGGCAGGCACTGGGTGGCCACATGGAATAAACGTTCTTTTCTACCTGGGATTTTTCAGCAACTGCCATTCAGCAAACCAGGCTAGAAAAGCAATATCTTAGGGGGTAAAAATCAAGGGTCTGCCAAACCCGGCAAATGCAGTAGGCAGCCCAGAGATCCAAGAGTGGGAACGTTCAGCCTCCACTATCACAGCTACTGTGATCATAACCCTCAGAATTTGTGAGGTACACATATACAACAAAAACCTCAGTCAATCACTGAGAGGTACTTTAACTCAATCTGCCTCACATTCAGAGAGCAACAGCCCAACCAAGGGCAATATATACTCATCACCGACGGGCAAAACAGCCTTGACTACCGATCTCTACAATACGTTCACCTTCAGTGGGAACGCGCAGCCTCTACTATCAAAGCTACTGTGATCATAACCCTCAGAATGTGTGAGGTACACACACAACGAAATACTCAATCACTGAGAGATACTTCAACTTAATCTGCCTCACATTAGGAGAGCAACAGCCCAACCAAGGGCAATATATACGATCTTCTCACCACCGACAGGCAAAACAGCCTTGACTACCGATCTCTACAATACGTTCACCTTCAGTGGGAACGCGCAGCCTCTACTATCAAAGCTACTGTGATCAACACTCAGATCTCGTGAGGTACACTACAAATCATACAGAAATGATTATTTGTTTGTGGAGAAACAAAATAATGAGATGGGTTGAACAAACAACTACACCACTCCCCATACCTACCTGTACCATTAGTACACATCAAAATACGGAATAAACCCGTTAAATGAACAGTGACATTTATAATCACTGAGCCTCATATAAGCCTCAATCACTGAGAGGACATTTGGGTAATCAACCACCAGTACATGCAAGTACACCCCAACAAGGGGAATGAATAATAGTCATCTATAAATGATTATCCTCAATCGAGAAACAAGATGATGAGGATATGGATTTGACTAGTTGTCCCCTGACGAGGCTACCTTTCAGTTTCCCAAAAAAAACTCTATAAAATCACATTTTCAAAGAAGTTGTCCTAACAGCTTGAAACTGTAAATCTTGCTGGGCTGCCTACTGCATTTGCCGGGTTTGGCAGACCCTTCATTTTTAACCCCCCCCCCCCCCCCCTTTGTGCTGATTTAGGAGAGAGAAACCATCAACGACAACAATACCACCAACAACAACAACAAACTCATACATAGCAAAATATAAGAACTGTGACCTGATCAAAAGAGAACATAAAGCAGCTGTGGATTTGTGAGTAAATGTGCAGTGAAACCCATTGAGCAATGTGAACAATTGTGATTCTTTACTGGATTTTGGATTGTATTGTTTCCATTGAAGTTTAAGGTAAGAGTGATGTGTATTACCCTTTCACTAACCAGACATATTCTGCATGTCAGGTTTATGTTCATGTTTTGTCAACTTTGATCCATATAATTATCAGTAAATTGCATGATTTTGCACACAACACAAACAAAAAGATGTAAAACAATAACTGTATTTTTCGTTCATGTCATAGTTCTGGTACAAAAACTAAGATGTGATATTTTTTTTAACCTAAAAATAAGTTAATCATGCTCACTACATTTTATTGTATTCTACCACAGCTTTCCCTTGAAATGCTCTGGCCTTGTACAATTATTTGTATGCCAAATTCACTTCAAACCACTACTCCATATCAGAGACATACACACAGAGATGCGAAGCGAGGGCCGCTCGCGTGAACTCTTGGGTTACCGCGGCGCTCGGTCAGCGTGACCTCGCGCGATTGTTAGCCATCATCCCTTACGTTGTTTGCTTGCTCTCTGACACCGATTTGAAGTGCTTTTCTGTCATATTTCTTTGGATATATCCAGCTTCAGACGAGAGATATCAGTGGTAAGTTTACTTGATTCCTATTCTGTAGCTTCAATAGTGTGCACACGAACGCATTTGAGAGGATTGGGTTCCCGAAGTGAGTCAAAAACGGTTCCTTCGGTTCTTGCGGCCATTGTTTCTAAGTCCATTGTGCGTGGAGGCAATGTTTGGGAGCTAATATTTTCTTTTGTGCGCAACTTTCTGGCAAATGCATTACTGGTGTATACATTAATCTGGTTTGTATAATTTTTGACGCGCTGTAATTAAATTTGATGCTTTTAAGTCTCACTCAAGTGGTTCTCGCACATACACTGGCGTGTGGATAAACAGTTTTTAAGGAGAAATGAGCGAAATTGCTTACTTTAGGATTCATCTTCTAATCACCAAATGATGCAATAATTTTCTTGTTGTGATTTTCTGTTTCTCTTGAGTGCAAATAATTAACAATTTGCATGTTTTATTATCTATGATTTTCAATGAAACAGTTATAACTCTTTAAAAACACAACACTTGGCGCCAGTGGGAGGACGTTACTTGCCCCTGCCGTAGGCGAATATAACGCGAGCTTGGCGCCAGTGGGAGGATTACTTGCCCCTGCCGTAGGCGAAGATAACGCAAGCGGGAAGACAGCGCTTCGCATCTCTTCTATCTATGTCTCTGGCCATATCTTGCAGATGTAGGTTTGTAGCACAAATACACTAGCCCTGAGGGCTAAGTATGTTCATGCCACAACCCTACATCGTCATGGTGTCAGGTTGTGGCAGGAATTACCTCCCTGTGGATGCCTCCACAGCCCCGGCCACAACCCTACATCTGTCACTGTATGGTTGTGGCCTGAACTTTAAGAAGGGGTCAAGCAGTGTTTGTTTCGGCCACAACGGTCTATCAATTTTAAATCTGTTTTTCAAGTGTGGTTTTGAACTTTTTTCTTTTGTAAATACATGTACTTGTCAAGAAAACAAAACTGCATGCTTGATGTGAAAATCGTTTCATTTGACAATAAAGCAGATTTACCCCGAGTGTGTAAACTTTTCAAGTGAGCTTTTCTGAAAGTGGGTTATTTCGCGATGTTTGGTTGTGGCTCTGAGTTGTGCTAGGAGATATATGGTTGTGGCTCTGAACAGACGACATTGTTTAACTTACAACCGTGCTGTTTTGCCAAGAAAAACAACAACGGTTGCTGTGTGTATCAACATGTACGAAATAAGGGCACTCTCATTCTTGCTCCCGGTCAGAACACTGTTGAAACAACGAATTATCTTTTTTTCGCAGGTTACGATATAAACAATCAAAACATTTACACAGCTATCCCACAGATTATACTACACATACGTTTAAAATGTAATGAAGATTACCGCGATCACATTCTAGGGCAAAAGTATGTGTGGGGTATACCGAAATGGAGCCAAATACCATGTTTTACATTGTTATTCCATAATCAAACACAATATCTAGAAGTAAACTCTTTTGTTGAGACGAACATACTTCCATGTAGGGTTTTGGCGTAGTTCTTGGTACTGACAAGCACGGCACCTTTGACGTGCCCTTGAATAAAAAGCCCTGTGATCGTTCACCTTACTAATCAGTTAGGGTTCCTCGCCAATAGATGACAGAGGACAAGCTATCTCCAATATTGAGAGTTCAAAGTCAGCAAGATTTAAGCAAAGACTACCTTAGTAAGTTCGTGTCAATTCATTACTTGTGTCATTTCTTATCGGTTCGACCTTGACTCTGGGATCAGAAAAAGCAGAACACTGTTGGAAATATATAAACAGGTTGTGTAGTGAATTTTCACTGTTGGTATCATATTGGAAAATGGGTGTTTGGCTGCAACTCGATAACAGACATAAACACAAAGAAAGAAAGAAGGAAAACAAGAAAGAGAGAATGAAATAAACACACATTTTCAGATCGCAGGAATCAAGTCTTATACATACTACAAACGCTGTTGTGACACGCTTGGCCATCTGCACATCTTTTTGTTGGAGTCAAATGCGCGCAGCTTTGGTTGGGCGCCAAAACTGCAGCAACATAAACAAATCAAAAACATCATACATTCAACAACCAAACAAACCAAAAGCACAAACATGCAAACCAACGAAAAAAAATCCCAAACACACACACACACACACACACACACACACACACACACACACACACACACACACACACACTCAAACACACACACACACACACACACACACACACACACACACACACACACACACACACATACCCACACACATTTACCTGCAATACTTCAACGAGACAGAGAAACGGATAACAACTTTATAGTCCAATTTAATGAAGCACTGCTATATATATATATATATATATATATATATATATATATATATATATATATATTATATGAGTGACATTTTGGTGAAAAACGAATACAGCTACAGATCTGTATCAATGTTACTGTCGTTCTCAACCACCTCTTGTTACAAGAAGTGTAGACGCTTGTACGGCTCATGCATCTTCCTCATACGTACGTGATATTATATTTTAGTAATTTCTAGTATGCTCACTGTCAGCAAATGACAATAGACATGTCGAAAAAGTGGATTATCAGCATCTATCCAAATAACGGTTTTGTTACCGTCTATTTCGACAAAAACAACATTTCGAAGAGACCCCGCGAACTAGACAAAGCAGCCGCAATGGGAACTGGATCGATCCGATCTGATTATGCCTGTCAGTCAAAGCATTATCGTGACCTGGGTCAGCCAATCAATCACTTAGGTGAAATTAGTTCACACAACAATCTCAAAAGATGGACCATGTTGAACATGCGTTTCGGGTGTTTTTGAGAGAGAGCGACAGATTTTTGAATCGCCGTCAGACAGAAAGGTAATGACGTTATGTTGATAGATTAATTTATGTTCCTTCGGTTTTCGGTATGTAGACATAGAAAAGCCAGATCGAGGCTTGTGGTCGTCGCGCTCAAGTGTGGAGCACGGACGTTACGATGTTTGGTAATGTATCTAAAATACATTGAATACAAGTCATCCAACAAATTTACAAACGTGTTTGAGTTTGTGAGCGTGCTTTCTAGCTCTTTTAACACGTTATAATATACACTGAGCACAACAAGTTAAGGATATTTTTTCAGTGGTATAGCCCAGATGTTAAACAGCAGTTTGTTGGTCAGAAATATACGCGTATTTGAAGATCAGTCTTTCTTCTGCTCAAAAATGTGCCTCTTGAATCTGAGTAATATTTGGGTATGGTGTCACAGGTCCGTGACCACGCCTACCCTCAAAAAGGGCGTTTTTTGACGGCATGATTCACTTTCAACCGTCAAAACAGTGACTAAAACTGAATGATATTTGGTGTCTCACCTAACACTTCATACAATAACAATAACACTAACAATAACAATAACAACACTTTATTGTCCATTAAAATATTACATAACAAGAAGGGCAAAGCCCATATGACTCACATGCTTGACCTTGACCTTTACATGACCTTGACCAAGGTCATCCAAGGTCATGCAACACAAAGCTGTTAATTCAAGACATAGGAAGTACAATGGTGCTTATTGGCTCTTTCTACCATGAGATATGGTCACTTTTAGTAATTCACTACCTTATTTTGGTCACATTTCATAAGGGTCAAAGTGACCTTGACCTTGATCATATGTGACCAAATGTGTCTCATGATGAAAGCATAACATGTGCCCCACATAATTTTTAAGTTTGAAACAGTTATCTTCTATAGTTCAGGGTCAAGGTCACTTCAAAATATGTATACAATCCAACTTTGAAGAGCTCCTGTGACCTTGACCTTGAAGCAAGGTAAACCAAACTGGTATCAAAAGATGGGGCTTACTTTGCCCTATATATCATATATAGGTGAGGTATTGAATCTCAAAAACTTCAGAGAAAATGGGAAAAATGTGAAAAATAGCTGTTTTTTAGACAACATTTATGGCCCCTGCGACCTTGACCTTGAAGCAAGGTCAAGATTCTATGTATGTTTTTTGGGGCCTTGTCATCATACACCATCTTGCTAAATTTGGTACTGATAGACTGAATAGTGTCCAAGAAATATCCAACGTTAAAGTTTTCCGGACGGACGGACGGACGGACGGACGTCCGGACGTCCGGACGGACGGACGGACGACTCGGGTGAGTACATAGACTCACTTTTGATTCGCATGTGAGTCAAAAATGGAAATTTTTCTTCGGCACACCCTGCCTGCCTGTAAACGATTATAACAACAATTGTATAGGACACATTGCGTTCAAATCCGTCGCGCAGTCAGTCTGATCAAGCGTGTAAAAGAGAGCGACCACAATCCTGAAAAACAGCAACAAATCCAGGGTTTTGTGGTGTTTTTGCTGGGAAGCTGCAGTTGATTTGCAATACATCTAAAACTTCAAATAGCAGCCTCTCCACATTTCACAGAACAATGACAAAGACCCTCATCTGGATTCGCGCTTATAGTACTTGGAGCAAACAAAACCCGACAATGGACGTTGTAACGGTTTTCCGTTAAAAATGTGCAAACGTTCGTAACGTCCTAGAAACAAACGTGACATGCACGCAACTTTGTACACTTGCAACACCTGATGTCATTACATGTGTGCCAAGTTTCAGAACCATTCCTCCATGGGCCCAAAAGAAATAGCCTCATGACTTTGAAGAAATAAAAAGTAAAATCTCACTCCACTGCACTGTTCTATTTTTAGACGATGACGTCTGCAAAACTCATATCAAGGTGGCTGAGTGATCAGGACACACACTTTCCACTATCAAGGTTAATTGCACAAAGCTCAGCGATTGAAACCTTTTTTCTTTATGTAAGATCTGCTGTTAGGTGGTGTTGTTTTTAATTGTCTTTGGCACGGTATTCTGGTGTGCAAGCGCGTAAGTTTATGCATCTGTCTGTCTGTGACTACGTGTGTGTTTGTATACATGTGTGCATAATAACAAAATAATCCGAAGACCTCCAAATAATTATACTTTTTGAGTGTGTGTGACTGTGCCCGTAGCTTGATGTTCACTGTTTACGAATTAGGGGACAACCAAAAAGGCGTTCTCTCTGTGTCATAACGGACAGATAACGATTCTCTGTAAAGTAGGCCGTTATGACCTCGAGACAATGCTCTTACAGACTTGGCGATGTCCATCTCCACAGCTCTATTTCGTAGCATTCCAACTGTCTGATTCGTTACAGAAAATGCCATATTGTGTATCGCCGCTATCAAGACGACGATGAGAAAAACCCAGTGTTGCCTCCAGCTGATGTCATATGTTTTGGAATTATATGACGTCATGACTGCATTCTTCTGTCTTTTTGATTCGTTGTCTTCTTTACTTCTTTCTTATACAACACAGCTGTGTTCAAAACACGTGAACAATTCTTTTCTGCAACTGTTACTGAGCAAGTTGTTCGCATCATCCGTGGAGGCTATACGCATCCTATCGGAGAACGAGAAACAAAATTATAGAAAAAAGTCCATTTAAAAAAGTTGCGCGAAAGACACCAGGGATAGTATTTTTTTCACCTCTTTTTTAAACGATCATAACCTTTGAGCCTGTGAAAGAATGTTTCTGAAACTTGACACACGTGTAATGGCACCATTTTGTGCAAAGTGTACATATTTGCGTGCATGTCACGTTTGTTTCTAGGACGTTACAAACGTTTACACATTTTTAACGGAATACCGTTACAACGTTCATTGTCGGGTTCTGTTTGCTCTATGTACTGGAACATATACTGATGAGGGTCTTTGCCATCGTCCTGTGCAATTTGGAGAGGCTGCTATTTGTAGTTTTAGATTTATTGCATATCAACTGTAGCTACCCAGCAAAAACATCACAAAAACCCTGGTTATTTTGCTGTTTTTCAGGATTGTGGTCGCTCTCTTTTACACACTAGATCAGCCTGACTGCGCGACGGATTTGAACGAAATGTGTATGAACTGTTAGGCGAGACACCAAATAAACTTTCGGATGTAAAAAATGTAAACTATTATTCAGTTTAAGTCACGGTTTCGACGGTTGAAAGTAAATCATGCCGTCAAAAAAAGCCATTTTTGAGGGTAGGCGTGGTCACATACCTCTGACGTCATACCCAAATATTACTCAGATTCCAGAAACACATTTTTGAGCAGAAGAAAGACTGATCTTCAAATACGCGTATATTTCTGACCAACAAACTGCTGTTTAACATCTGGGCTATACCACTGAAAAAATATCCTTAACTTTTTGTGCTCAGTGTATATGGCGTACATTGAGTGACGCAATTTCACTTGAAACTTCATAACTTTGACAATTACACTTTCAAGGTAGTAGGTCTTCATTGCAAACGCAAAGGGTGGGTGGTGCCTTACCGTTCTGTAGAGCACCCACCGACAAAACTGGTGTTTTTGTATTTTTTAGATAAAGAGTGTATTATCTGACAGCATTTGAAGTGTCATTCTTCAGAATAAGTCAAGCTGATAATTGTTATTTCCAATTTTTACTTTGTCTTGTTTATTTTTAGCTTGATAAACAAAAAAAGGATCCTGTCTGAACGTTATAACATTTATAAGGTCACCTAGAATCAGTCCTGATTGGTCAAAAAGCCATATGGTGTAGTGGAATGGTAATAGGCATCATTAACAAATTGTATGTCCCGTGCAAATGGCTCGGGGTTAAAAAACGTTAACGAAAATATGATTATAATTATGTTTTCCATCCGAACTTGACCTTGAAATATGACTCTGGTCATCCCTTAAGGTTGTGAAACCTCAGAAGTGTATAATTGTTCAAAGCTCTGGCTCCAAATAACAACAATGTCAAGAAACAAACAATGTCAACGACCTGATTGTTACGAAACCAACACCAGAACGGTGGAGGACCGGCACGGTTGGCCTAGTGGTAAGGCGTCCGCCCCGTGATCGGGAGGTCGTGGGTTCGAACCCCGGCCGGGTCATACCTAAGACTTGAAAATTGGCAATCTAGTGGCTGCTCCGCCTGGCGTCTAGCTGGCATTATGGGGTTAGTGCTAGGACTGGTTGGTCCGGTGTCAGAATAATGTGACTGGGTGAGACATGAAGCCTGTGCTGCGACTTCTGTCTTGTGTGTGGCGCACGTTATATGTCAAAGCAGCACCGCCCTGATATGGCCCTTCGTGGTCGGCTGGGCGTTAAGCAAACAAACAAAACAAAAACAAACGGTGGAGGTTGTATATGTTAACGTAAACGGGGAAGAACCGTGAGGCCACAATGAAGTGCCCTGTCATGGACTGAGATACATCAGTCGAGCTGCTGTAAATTTGCCATATTCTCCAAGCAATGTTGCAAGAAACATGTCCAACATTGACAAACAGTCCGACCAAACTGCATGCGAGTTTACTTGGTTACAATTCTGCACAATCGTATGACACCGTTATTCTCGGATCTGAGGACTAATAGCTTTTTTTCCCGTCACGCCGACGGCAGACGAAGTTTGCAGCAAATTAAAAGAGCAAATTCATGCCACTCTTTTGCAGCGTTTGTCCACTTTTACCAATTGACTGTGCAAAAAAAAATATTGAATCTGCAACAGGCAAAGACTATGTGTCCATCTCCGATAATTCTTCAGTTGACCTACCTTCGATTTCGTGAGCGAACACCTGCACCTCACAGAATTCCAAGGAATAAGGTGCCTGGGTCACCAGGAAGACAAACTGACCCTCGAGAAACCCTCCACAGTTAATAAGAATTAGCAGACCTTTGCCAAAGCCATCAGACTTGGTGATATTGGCACACTGCTGGTCCACGGGAATGTTGGTCGGAGAGTATGGCTGCCTGCTGACGTACGTCTGAAAGCTTTTCAGTGTGTCTCCTAAAAGAAGAACAAGATGATTGGATTATCACACAACTCACCTTCGGTATAGTTAGTATTAATTAGATATCGTCTGGCCCTCTGGTGTCATGCCATGTTTAAGGACATGGTAATTCACTGCTTATAATATATTGCCGCTAACTCGATAACCTTGGAATTTGAAGAGGGTCAATCAGACTCGAGTCATGTCCAGATGACATCAAACCCGGGAAGTGTGTTAACCTTCAAATTATAATGATATTTAGTTTTTCCTTTCTCGGAGCAAACGTGATCCCGTTATGACACGGAAATATGACTAGAGTCAACAAAGCGTGACATTGGACCATCTAACCCTAAGTAGCAAGAGCATGTCAGTGTTCTCTCTTTAGAGCCAATCTTGACCTCACCATGCTATTGAAATCTGACGATAGTCAACCATACTTATGGCATGGCTTAAAATTATCAAACCCTGGAAGTGTTAAAGCTCTAGCTTGAAAAAGTATAAATCATCCATAATTTAGATTATTTTACCATAACATGGTCTTGACATTTTAAATCTAGAGATTACTAAACCCCTGAAAGACGTCAATTGTAAAAGATCTAGCTGCAAGAACATCCACACACCTCAATACTACAACTCTGTATTGCTGGACAAATGTAATAACACGTAATATAGCATGACTTCCCTTCTTCTGTCTCTGTTATTCTGGTGAGCAAATATGTGACCCTCCACCACGAAATGAGTCGCATGTCACCTCGCGCGGTTCTGCGCTAGGCTTAATGTAAGTCCAGGGAGTGTCTGGTAACAGTGTGAGGGTCACCTTAGTCACAGGCGTATAACTCAAACAGTTTTCGCTCTTTTCTAAAACGGGTTTCACCACTGGATAGAGCATAAAAAACTCTTTAGGAAAATGTACAACTATGAAAATCATGCAAAGGTGACATGCGACTCATCCCGTGGTGGAGGGTCACATATACATATATAGGTTACACACACCACACTCCGAGTTCTAGATATCGTGCATAGTTTCCCTAGGGTCGATTTTCAAGTATTACCGAGCCTCTGGCGAGATAATACCTGAAAATCTACCCGAGAGAAAATATGCACGATATTTAAGACGAGGTGTGTAAGCTTTTTATCCCATTACTCCGACGTTTTCATTAAAAAAACATCACTTTTTGACACAAACTCTGCGAGTGTCTGTTTTCTGCTGGCCAAACTTTCAGCGACCGCAAATCGTGTCATCAAATTCATGTGCGAAACGAGTCCCCTTTTGTCTTTTTGGTGAACGCGCCATAAAACGTCTGCTTTTGTATTTAGTCATCAATACTGCTTTAGAATACGAATTACAGAGATTGCGCAGTTAAGGGGAGACCGGGAAGGCAAAATGAGTTATGTTTGGTCTCATACACCTTTTTGGGGTTGTTGCATTTGTCACACCTTTGAACATCCTGGAATGCATTAAATAATCTGCTTTTATCATTTTAGACATGTATTCATGTAAATAAAACCATTTTCAAACCGATGTTTTATTGTTTTTGTCTGGTTTTTGTTTTTAAACATCGAAAAATTGGTCTACTTTGGATACTCCGTGCTGGTAAATGTGCGCACATGACATGGCCCTTCGCTGTTCAAACTGTGTGGAAATTTCCGTTCTTCAAGATGACGTCATCACCGTTGGGGAATTTCCGTTGACATAGGCACAAAGAGAGAGAATCCGTTCCAACCGAAACCCCGGAATTAATTATATGCAAATATATGTAGGTCAAAGGCATTTGGCGAAAGCGCAGTAGACAACTTATCAGTCCCCGGTGTCAACAAATCCATGACTTTTTCACCGATTCAGCAGCATTTTTCAAAGTTTTGAGCTTCAGAGAACAACCATAACATTGAAAATGTTCGGCATAGTGGCAAGAAATATCAGAGAAAGATGAACCAGCAGCAGCGAACAGTAGAAGGAAATAACAACACTCCGAAATGAACCAACATGATCGCATTGAAGCAGACGACATTCTAAGATTCTTGACTCAACGAGGTGGGTTTTGCTTCTTTCTCTTTTCGATCTTGTTTGTTTGACAACGTGATTTATTGCACATTGTTATGTTGTTGTTGTTGTAAGAATGTGTTAGGGTTTGCAGGTAAATGATAAACAGTTTGTGTCTGAAGTATTTTGCGGGTTTCTTGATCCAATTTACTGACCATGCCGCCGCCGCACCCCCCCCCCTCCCTCCCTCGATCATCTCTGTGATCTAGTCTTCACAACCCCTATTTTATTGTTTTTCGCTGGCCAGTCCTTGAGAGCTTACTATGGTGTAACATGTCACCATTATTCTTTGTCTGGGGTCAAACTGAGAAGCAGCATCTGACGACTGACACAGTTTCTGTTTCTGGTCATTGACCGTAGGAAAATAAGTACCCTACTAGAGAGCGTTCTCTAATTCTAAAGGATTGGTTTACACCAGCATGGCTGACCAACCTATCATTGACAGCAATATTGTTGTCAAATCTTTTCCATTAACTAAGGAATAAAAAAAAAATAGATCCAATTTACTTCACCAAAGAAAAAAAAGAGTTAAACTAGGACTGGGGATGCAACTCATGAATCAAAAGCATAAAGATCACCTGCAAACAGTGCTAGGTTTAGGAAATCTGAAAATGTATACACACACACAGAACACACACACACACGCACAAAACAGACAACAGACAAGAAACAAGCAAATACATAGCAAGTGTGATGAAATAAATTAATTTTAAAAGAAAAATATGAAAATAAATAAAGAAAGAAAGAAAATAATTCAGCTAGTTTCAGTATTAGTTCATGTGTGTATGTGATTGTGTGGTTACTCAAATCCCATAGTAAACTTGACATGTACATTTTGTGATAGGGGCCGGTATGTATATATGGGATAACCTTCAGTGAGGTTTAGTGTGTGACAGGGTGAGAATGCTTTGATTTCTTTTGCTTTTTCGTGGCTGCTTTTATTTTCAATTATGTATTATTATATGTATTAAAACATACACTTTTTGTCATTAAGTTGTGTGTGTTTGGGTATTAATAAGTAGTGCAAATCCACATGCAATGATGTATGCATCATTAGTATGAGTCACTGTTAAATTAATGAATGTCTTTTGTGTGTGTGTGTGTGTGTGTGTGTGTGTGTGTTCGTCAACCGACATATGTGGGTACAAGCCGCTGAGGTGGTTGTAAGAAAACCCGCCTGGTTCAGTGGTTGGGGGCCGATTGGGATTTCTGATTTACCGGCCTAGCCAAAAAGTTGAAGTACACCCCATGTGACATGGTCATTAGCAAAATAAAGTACAAGCACTTGTTGACGTTTATATTGAGTCTTAAAATGTGCAGCTTATTACAAACAAAAACCATGGACAGTTGTATCAACTATTAAATCAGTGTTTGTGTATTTATTAGGTTGGAGCAAGGGGAGAGCCAGTCCTCCTGTGGTGGCAGCGAGGAGAAAGATTGACCTGATGGAAAAGTTTGCTAAACCAGAACTACACTCTTCCACAGCAGAAACATCAGCTTTGCCATCTTCTGACCAACCATAAGAAGATACAGACACTTTGCCATCTTCTGACCCATCACAAGCAGATATGGATACTGGTACTGTGCAACGTCACTCCGCTGACATGTGTTGGGCTTTTGTCAACATTGATCAGCTCAATATATTGCTGAAAGGTCTATCCTGTACTGAATGCTTGTCTGATAGCAGTCTGATTATGAAAGAAGGTGATGCATCAGCCCAAGGATTTGCACAGGCCCTGCATCTGGAGTGCATATGAGTGTCCATTCAAGTCTGCAGTTGTTTACTCTTCTCCTGGTGTTTGCAACGCTTCGGGTGGTAAAGTTGCATTTAAAATAATCCGCGTATGACCATGTTGGTACATGAACTTGCAAAGGGACATTCAGCTTTACAGAAAATTGCTGCAGTGTTAGGATTGAGCACATAAATACTGTAATTAAAATGTTGCAACTTTTGATTGGCTTGATAGCTTTGTTCCATATATATATATATGTAATGTTGTTGATGATTTGTGAAGCATCATTTATATGCAATGGAATAAGAAATCAGTGCATCCGTTGGGTTTTTATGAGTCTGACAGTTTGGTTCTGATCAATATTTTCATATCAGCACAAACACAGATGAGGGCCCCAAAGGGGGGATATCATCACGATCACGGGAAGGGAAATTTTAGCTTTCACGATCACAGTTACCTTGATTTTTTCACGGATCACGGGCAAAATGTACGTTGAAAATAAAATGCTTTGCAATAATGCCAATCACGATCACGAAAACAAATGACGATCACGATCACGAGACTTGATTTTTTTGTCATCACGGATCACGGGCAAAGTCCCATCACGATCACAGAAATGGAAATTTCGGCAATCACGGTCACAGAAAGGTCAAAAAACGCCAATCACGATCACGATTTTAAATTCTTTGGGGCCCTCACAGATAATTGACTTTTTTAATGTTTTCATATGATTTTTTTTAAATTAAAACAAGAAGGGCAAAGCCCATACGACTCACATGCTTGACCTTGACCTTTACATGACCTTGACCTTCAGGGTCAAGGTCAAATAACTAAACCTAGCAATGACATCATACACTAAGAACTGCTTTACACATTTTTCCTACCAAAATACATGTGAAGGTCAAGGTCATCCAAGGTCATGCAACACAAAGCTGTTAATTCAAGACATAGGAAGTACAATGGTGCTTATTGGCTCTTTCTACCATGAGATATGGTCACTTTTAGTGGTTCACTACCTTATTTTGGTCACATTTCATAAGGGTCAAAGTGACCTTGACCTTGATCATATGTAACCAAATGTGTCTCATGATGAAAGCATAACATGTGCCCCACATAATGTTTAAGTTTGAAACAGTTATCTTCCAGAGTTCAGGGTCAAGGTCACTTCAAAATATGTATACAATCCAACTTTGAAGAGCTCCTGTGACCTTGACCTTGAAGCAAGGTAAACCAAACTGGTATCAAAAGATGGGGCTTACTTTGCCCTATATATCATATATAGGTGAGGTATTCAATCTCTTAAAACTTCAGAGAAAATGGGAAAAATAACTGTTTTTTAGACAACATTTATGGCCCCTGCGACCTTGACCTTGAAGCAAGGTCAAGATGCTATGTATGTTTTTTGGGGCCTTGTCATCATACACCATCTTGCCAAATTTGGTACTGATAGACTGAATAGTGTCCAAGAAATATCCAACGTTAAAGTTTTTCGGACGGACGGACGGACGGACGGACGGACGTCCGGACGTCCGGACGGACGGACGACTCGGGTGAGTACATAGACTCACTTTTGCTTCGCATGTGAGTCAAAAATCAGATAATTTGATTATCAAATCATTTCCCCTTCATAGTTAAAGTGTTATTCTGATTAAAAAAAAAAACCACCCCATTAATTCAAGCTCTACTGTGGTACTAGTTTACAGAGGTACTGGTGGGACTTTTTTACATGCTGTTTTCTCTACATGTAATTTGAAACAAAATGTGGTAATTAAAATGTTGCAACTTTTGAATAGCTAGATGGATTTGTGCCAATTTTGTATATGTTGTTTATGATTTGTGAAGCACCATTTCTGTGCATGGAATAAGAATACAGTGGATTCCTTGTGTTTTTATGAGTCTGACAGTTTCGTTTTGATTCATATCTGCACTAATAGATGAGTTTTCAAATGATCTTAAAAAAGAAGTCCGGATAATTTGATCGTCAAATCATTTCCTCATCATAGTAAAGTGGTTATTTTTATAAAAACATATCAATTCAGGCTGCATTGTGCTACTAGTTTATTGAGGTACTGGTTGGAATCTTTCAAATGCTGTTTTCTCTGAATGTAATTTTCAGACAAACATCTGTAATTAAAATGTTGCAACTTTTGAATGGCTTGATGGATTTGTTTCATTTTTGTTTGTGTTCTTTATGATTTGTAAAGCGTCAGTTTTGTGTATGGAATAAGAGTTCAGTGCATTGGTTGGGTGTTTATGAGTCTGACAGTTTGGTTCTGATTCATGTTTTCATATCGGTACAAACACAGATGGTTGTTTTCATATGATGTATATAAAAAATCCTGATAATTTGATTGTCAAATCCTTTTCACTACATAGTAAAGTGGTCATTCTGATAAAAACATAAGAATTCAGGGTGCACTGTGCTACTTGTTTTTTTATGTACTTGTTCGAATCTTCTTCTTCTTCTTCTTGCGTTCGCCGTCACACCATCAGTTTAGTCTGCGAGACGAATGACGCCGTGGCTTCCAGGTCTTGTCTGCTCCCTTTAAAATGCTGTTTTCTCTGAATGTAATTTTCAGACAAAACGCTACAATTAAAATGTTGCAACTTTTGACAGGTTTGATGGATTTGTTCAGTTTGTGTATATGTTGTTTATGAGTCGTACAGTATCAGGTATGTGCATGGAATAAGAGTTCAGTGCATTGGTTGTGATTTTATGAGTCTGACAGTTTGGTACTGATTCATAATTTCTTATCCAGACTGAACCAATAACTGAAAATGCTAAATCAAAAACATATTTTGCTTTGAATTCATTTTCCATGCACAGAATTATTAAACACACACATATCGCTGCAAAGAAGAACAATTGGATCAAAACATGCACCGGTTCACAAACTGCAACATTTTGAAAATAAGCACATTTTATGATGTTTTTCTCAGTTTTTGGTGAATAAAACCAAACAAATTTGTTTTTCACTCAAAATTCAAAATGGTTTCCCTTAATTAAGTTATTATGCTTGCAAAAATCAAACAAGCAGCACTCTGTTTCAAAAAGAAAAAAACAGTGTTTGCCTACCCTGTCTCCCTTTTGAAACTGTGCGGTTACCGGCCGGTTTCAGTCGGTGACCCAAGTCGGTTGTCAGAGGCATTCGCCAAAAGGACTGCGTGTGTGATTTTACAAGCCGCGATGAGGATGGTTGCTGAATTTGTGCTTATTCGAGCTGTTGTGCTTCAGTGTTCAAATTTGGATTACTTACTTCTTCAATCGTCATTTAGGTGAGCCTTACTTTGATGTCTGTCGTTCAGTCTTAGGCCAGTAATGTATCTGTACTGTACTGCGGTAGTTTTGTTCTGCTGGTCTATTCAATGTAGGTCAAAACTTGTAAATCTATCTGCCTGCATGACCTGAACCTAGACACCGTAGTTGTTTACTTAAAAGTTAAAAAATAACACACGCAATATCCCACTTTCATTGCCACCTTTTATTTTAACCGTATCTCCAACTTTGTAAGGGGCAATTTCCATTGTTGCTGGTCAACTTGATCAGTAAGCTTAGCCGGTGATTATGTAGCAAACCGGACAGATCTGCAGCAGACGACAGATGGGACAGCCTTGTTCTGTTGAACCAGATTTAGCAATCAATGCTCTAAAAAGCGATAGCAAATGAACAAAACTGTAAGCATACTGTTTTAGTTTAATTCTTATTTCGTCGCTCAGGATTTTGAATCAGGATTTTGTTGTCGGGATTGATCTAAGCGGTTGCCTATGAAGAGTACTAGAGTTGTGCGCCTTGTATCACTGTCTGTTTCTATCGCGCTCTCTCTCTCTCTCTCTCACCGCTTCGGCCAACTCATAATCTTCACTCAGCTCTTTTCACCATAGCAGATTATGTGTATTCTTTGTTGTTTTCTTTATTTCTTCAATGTTAACATGTATGTATAGATCGTTAGCTAAACGTGAGTTCGACTTTTATACCGCAGAATATCTCAATCTTTTTTTCTATAGAAAGTAGTCCCCGAGTTAACGATACATATGCAGATGACCTCTATAAATTATTCAATTGTACTCTGAGATGAAAGACAATGACCAATGACAGGTGAGATCGAGACTCGGTTGTGATGGATTATCCATATGGTTGTGATGGATTATCCATAATAATCACCACCTCAGCTAACAGAGACAAAGAGGCAGGGCATGGATAACCCGCGATATTGCTCCGTAGGCCGAAAGTTCGACCATGACCTAGGCAAATAACTTGCACAGCCGCAGAAACAAGAAAATATTTTATAGAATCATGAACCCGCTGTTGATAATCTGGAATGTCGTACCAGAGATAGATATCTATATCTGCAATAATTCGCGCAATAATTCAGCATGCTTCTTTCTTGTTCTTTCTTTATTTGGTGTTTAACGTCGTTTTCAACCACGAAGGTTATATCGCGACGGGAAAATGGGGGAGATGGGATAGAGCCACTTGTCAATAGTTTCTTGTTCACAAAAGCACTAATCAAATATTTGCTCCAGGGGCTTGCAACGTAGTACAATATATTACCTTACTGGGAGAATGCAAGTTTCCAGTACAAAGGACTTAACATTTCTTACATACTGCTTGACTAAAATCTTTACAAAAATTGACTATATTCTATACAAGAAACACTTAAAAAGGGTAAAAGGAGAAACAGAATCCGTTAGTCGCTTCTTACGACATGCTGGGGAGCATCGGGTAAATTCTTCCCCCTAACCCGTGGGGGGTAATTCAGCATGCTGTCAGAGAGAAACTGGCGATAGCCGTGGACCGATGATTATCATAATGATTATATCTATGATGGAATCGTTGACACGATACTGACCTAGGCAATCCACGCAGCTGGCCAACCTGACGTAGTAGACCAGGAAGACTTCGGCCAGGTCCACCTGCCACCAGCTCACAGTTTGATTGGTCGTAGCGGTGCAGCTTGCTGAATGCGGAAAGTCCAGAATGCCATCCACAGCAAAAGACGGCCCGCCTGCATGTACGGAGCTCTGGGTCGCGTTCTTCCTCATCGCAACATTGTGCGTCACTGAAACCATCAATGTTGATTGCCAACTCTTTGCGATAACGATGAGTGAAGAGGACTGTTTACTGTGCAGTGCATGTATAACATTGAAACCATCAATGCTGACAGCCAACTCGTTGCGGCAACACTGAGTAAAGGTGAATTGATGAAATCACCTGGGCATCAGTGCCCGTCTCTTATCTGTTTTTATTGGTTGTGTTTCTGCTGTGTTTTGTGTTAATTACCGTTTCTATGTGTCAAGAGAACATTTCGCAGAAAAGTATCATTAATACATCTGTATGATTATAGAGTGTTCGTGCCATCAAAGCATCAGTCCTATTTTTGAGAAGTCTCTAATCCCGAGTCAAATGGTCTGGAGGAAGAGCCGACCGTCCTAATTGAATATGTGAGATCAGTGTTCTGTTTTACAGACGGACGGTAGTACTGTGTCAGGGGTCGTACACTCTGTAGTAATGTGTCAGGGGTCGTACCCTTGGTAGTACTGTGTCAGGGGTCGTACCCTCGGTAGTACTGTGTGGGGGGTCGTGCCCTCGGTAGTACTGTGTGGGGGGTCGTAACCTCGGTAGTAGTGTCAGGGGTCGTACCATCTGTAGTACTGTGTGGGGGGTCGTACCCTCGGTAGTACTGTGCGAGGTGTCGTACCCTCGGTAGCACTGTGTCAGGGGTCGTACCCTCGGTAGTACTGTGTGGGGGGTCGTACCCTCGGTAGTACTGTGTGGGGGTCGTACCCTCGGTAGTACTGTGTCAGGGGTCGTACCCTCGGGAGTACTGTGTCAGGGGTCGTACACTATCACACCTGTGCGTGCGTTGCTGTGTAGTGTGTATTAGTTCAGTGCCGAATTGTGTGTTCTTCTGTGTGACGAGAGGTAGTGTGTTACAACATAGTGAATGGTGATTTGATTCAATAGCGAAATGTGTGAAATGTGTATTCGTTTTGTGCCGTGCGTTTTTTTCGAGCGCGTACGTGTTGTCACCATCCCGTGTGCTTGTGCATGACCGTGTGTGCCTGAGTGGGAAGGCATGTGTGTTTGAGCGAGTGAATGCGTAAACCCCGTGCATGGACAAGGCAATACAGGACCGCTACGTCAGCAAGCAACACACTTCCTTGATACTTTGATTCTGTTAATAGACTGCATGGCCTTCACTTACCCAGCGTATGGCATCCGTAGTAGTTATCACAGCGGTATTCACAGTTGTGTGTGGCGGGACACTGCGTACACGAGGAAACGTCTGTTCCGAAATAGTTGGGCTTGCAAACTGGGGACAAATTTGAACAAGAAAATTTGCTGATTCAAATCAGCAGGTTCCCAGACGTTCCTTCATGTAATTTTTAGGTGAATGGTCAAAGTGGTTTCTTGCACACACTCAGTCATCTTGCACAACAATGCAACACAAAGGAACTTTGTCGATAAATATCGACAGGGGGCCGACAAATGGTTTAAATGTGAAATGTGTGTATATGGGTGTGGGTCTGAAACAAACAAACAAACAAACAAACCATGTGAACCCCAAAGTCATGCGCCCACACGAACACACACACACACACCCACGCGCGGGCGCTGTAGAACACACACATAATATAGTAACAAGAAAAATGTTCATTCAAAATGAACAGCGTCGATGCAATGTCCACCAAAGATTTATTTTGGGAAGTGTTAAAGGTTAGGGTCAAAAGTTAATGAATTGCATGTTGCAGTTGGACAGAAATGAACAGGTGTTAATTGATAAACACATTGATAATGGCTTTTGAGAAAATCAATCAAATCTGCAAAGGAATTAACTTGATGACATCAAAACTGCAGCGCCATTTGAAGAATGGTTACCATTTCTGTTTCTTTGATGGGAATCAAACAAATAAAAACATTGACTATCCAAGTTACCATGAATGGCAATAGTTGACTCCTGAAAAGTAGCAAGGATATAATTTGAGACGATAAACGCCTGATGCAATCCCTCCTCAAGGTCAGTCAACTCAAAACCTTCATCATTCGCAACATCAGTAGGCAACACAGCGGGATTCGTATGTCCACAAATCATGTCGAAAAAATATTCCATTTCAAAAGCATGTCCAACCACAGTTGTTGGCAAGTGTTTGTGTCCGAGGTAGCCTTCAGTGTGTGTATATGTATTCATGTGACAGAGAGCGTGACCTCATTCTTCAATCCTCTCTCTCTCTTCTTTCTCAGTCATTCGAACGCACACACGCAAGAACGTAGCCTACGCACGCATGCACGCGCACGCACACACACACACACACACACACACACACACACACACACACACACACACACACACACACACACACACCCCGCTGACGCACAAACCACGCACACACACACTGACTGTCGGCAAGCATCTCTTTTTGTTTTCTTTACCTTTGTTTATTGTGTTTTCGATATTTGTGTTTATTTTTTGCTTGACTTATCTGTTTTATTTTAATGTTTGCTATCCACATCGTGTGATAAATGTTTCTTCTCAGTCTCCGAGTCAGTTTAGTTTCTGCACGCCGCTTTGGTACTCCTTGTTTTTCTAACTGGTGTATTGTGCGCGATTTGCGGATTTATTTTTATTCCTTTCATATGCTGTTGAAGTGTTGTGGGTGTTATTGTCTGTATATGCTATGTTGCGTCTGTGTATGCCTACAAGAATTTGCATTCGCTCTCTGCCAGTACAAGTCCAAACTTTATTGGGTGTAATGTGCCTGTGGTCTGCTCGCAGTCGAGCACAGATAGTTTTCAAACATTCCTCCAGTGAGCCGCCGCGCGCTGCGACCTGAGTAAAGCGCTTCTTTGGTCTCTGGCAACGTTGAACTGCGCTGATATGCCCAGCGACGTGCGGACAAAGTGATATCGCCCCGCTGGCTATTTTTACCGCTGGCCTCGGTCGGGCTTTGCCACAGAAACTCACGGTTTGGCCTGTAGGTAAAATGTACAATGTATTTTCTGATTTGTGCACAAAAGCTATTTTTCTTTTTTCTTTTTTTTAACATAATAATGTTTAATGTCACTGTTTGTTTAAAAGAACATGGTCACATTTGTAAAAAAAAATGTTAAATTAGAAAATAGATAACATTTTGGTTCATGATTTTTCCTACACCTGTGCTGAAAATAAGAAATAAAAATGTCGGTATATAAGTCACTCAAATACAGCTAAGTATGACTGGCTCGGTTTGAGTTTGTTACTGCACAATTCGACCTCTGATGTTTTTGTTGAACAATTTCACAACTTCCTGTGTTACACAAACTCAGTGATGACCAATTTTGCCTTCACCCCTCCCATAGGGTGACGGATTTCACAACTTTCTACAGATGAACAACAATGTTGCCTACACCCCTCCCATAGGGTGACGGATGTCACAACTTTCTGTGTACACAAACTGATGACGTATTTCACAACAAAATGGCGCTGCCCATGGTCAACCTCGATACTAGTTCCGGTTCCGGAATGTCACCGTCCACACAGGCAAATGCCTCCGCATAACCCAGACCTCTGGGTCTGGGAACAAATGCAGGCAATTCTAATTGTATTTGTTTTGCATATCACATGCATGTTTGCATAGTCACCAAACTACTATGTATGCCGTAAATCAAAATAGAGGGTGACACATACTATGTTGCCGACATATGTGACCCTCCACCACGGAATGAGTCGCATGTCACCTCGCGCGGTTCTGCGCTAGACTTGATATAAATCCGGAGAGTGTATGGTAACAGCGTGAGGGTCACCTTAGTCACAGGCTTATAACTCAAACAGTTTTTGCTCTTTTCTAAAACGGGTTTCACCACTGGATAGAGCATATGAAAATCATGCAAAGGTGACATGCGACTCATGCCGTGGTGGAGGGTCACATATACACTACTGCTCGATAGACAAAACATGTAGTAATCTCTATGTAACCTATAGCAAGTCATGTAGTAATATATTATGTAACATATAGCAAGCCATGTAGTAATCTATATGTAACCTATATCAAGTCATGTAGTAATCTCTATGTAACCTATAACAAGCCATGTAGTAATCTCTATGTAACCTACAGCAAGCCATGTAGTAATCTCTATGTAACCTATTTGCGTAAGCGTATGTGTAGGCACGTCCATTATTTACCTGGAATCTGAATCTCGCTCAGTAGGAAGAACTTGCAGTGCTGTTGATTTATTGGGTCGTTGACTGGATTGCGTTTGTAGATACGCAAATAGCGTCCCCTTTTTGGTGTCCTCCACTCCAGGTTGTAAATGTCTGCAAACGAACACGTTTAACAGACATTAAACACAAATTCTCTCTCTCTCTCTCTCTCTCTCTCTCTCTCTCTCTCTCTCTCTCTCTCTCTCTCTCTCTCTCTCTCTCTCTCTCTCTCTCTCTCTCTCTCTCAACTAAAACATGAAAAATCCTCTCCCTTGCTTATTGGCCATGTGTATCGTAACCCTGCTGAAATGTCAAGGTGGATTGATGATTTTGTTTCTATGATGGACAGAGTGAAGGCTCGTTACGAAAATGTTGTATTGCTTGGCGATTTTAACATTAACCTACTCAGGCCTCAAACAACGTGGTGCTCAACCACTGCTCTGTTTGGTCTTCATCAGCTGGTTAAAACCCCTACAACAGAAACAAATACTTCATCAACCCTGATTGATCATATTTACACTGATAGTAAGAATATCGTTGCAAATGCGCAAGTAGTGCATTCCAGTTTTAGTGACCATCATTCTGTTTTTTGCTCGATTTCTCTTAGATTGCCAAAATCACGTCATAAAGGCCACACAACAATCGAATACAGAAGTTTCAAGTATTTTGATGAATCTGCCTTTTTCTTTGACCTTAATCAAGCCCCATGTTATAGTGTATTCAATTGCAGTGACGCAGAGGGCGCTTGCAATATTGTTCACCATATTTTGTGTTCAATAATTGCTAAACCCGCACCACTACGTCAGCATAGAGTGAAACATCCCCAGCTCCCCCCTTGGTTAACCTCAGACAGTATCGAGGCTATGGCGAAGCCTGATTACTTTAAAGAGCGCAACATGAAAACAGAATATAAACTGCAAAAAAAATAAAGTTTTGGACACAGTGAGACAAGCAAAGGCAGAATATTTTAATAAACTGATTTCTGAAAAAAAGATACAGCTACAATCTGGCGAGCAGTGAATGAAATTCTTGATAAATCTAGGAAGGGATCAACCAATTCTCATTCACAAATATCTCCAAATGATTTTAACAAACACTTCATTTCGCTAGCAGACAACCTAAACTCGTGTCTCAATCAGAATGATTCCCTTGATAAGAATGATTGTTTTGAAAAAATTAAAACATTCTGTGGACAAAAGTTGACTCAAACTGACACGTTTTCTATTCCTCAAATCTCAGTGCACGAGGTAGGAAATCTGGTAGAACAAATGGCGAATAAAAAGTCAATGGGTCCAGACAAGATTCCCGTCAAGATGCTAAAACTTGCTTTACCTTACAGTGTCGATTCCCTAACTTATGTTTATAACCTAAGCATACAACAAAACGTGTTCCCTTCTATGTTAAAGTGTGCAAAGGTATTACAACTTCCAAAAAATAAGGATCTTACAGACCCAAACAACTTTAGACCTATTTCCCTCTTACCTGTTCTATCTAAACCATTAGAAAAGCACATAGAAAAACACCTACTGGCATATATGGAACAAATGAATCTGTTTCATCCTTTTCAGTCTTGATTCCGCTCTAAGCATTCCTGCCACACCGCCTTAAGCTCTTAATGCGAGACTTGGGTGTCAGCAATAAACAAAGCAGAAATAACGGGAGCGTTGTTTTTGGACTTTAAGAAAGCCTTTGTCCTAGTAGATCACTCACTTCTACTAAAGAAATTAAAGTGCTATTTAAAAGACGACTCCGTTTGTGCCTTTTTTGATGGTATCTTTCAAAACGGAAACAGTATGTATCCATTAACTGTAAAACTTCGTCAAACGAGTTTGTCAGGAGTGGCGTCCCTCAAGGGTCTGCATTAGGACCTAACTTGTTCTGTATTTATATAAATGATTTACCCCTTCATGTGTCCGATGAAATAGTTAGATGTGAGTTCTTCGCGGATGAGTCTTCTGTTCACACCAGTCAAAAATCTTTGGAATCCGTCAACTCTTCTCTTCAAACAAGTGTGGATGAAATCACTGAGTGGTGCGTTTCTAATGCAATGATCATTCATCCGATTAAAACAAAGAGTATGGTGATAACCACGAGACAAAAACACCAATTTAGTCCTTTACAATGACATCTGTCAGTTGGTTCAACTCAAATGCAGCAAGTTAGGGAACATAGATTATTGGGTGTTACCATTGATCAAGAGTTGAAATGGCAAACTCATTTGAGTCATATTTGCAAACTAGTATAACAAAAATGTGTATCTGTTATCAAAATTAAGGCATTACACAGATTCTGCAGCACTCAAAATGTTCTATTACGCTCACATAATGCCTCATATAAACTTCGCATCGACACTTTAAGATAACTGCAGTGATGTTTATTTAAAAAGACTCAATTCCCTGCATCGCCGAGCTGCAAAACTTATTCTGCATGATTTGAATAGGTCCACGGATGATAAACTAAAGCTCCTGAATTTCCTCCCATTGGAAGATCAGTTGACGTTAAACAAGGCTGTGTTCAGGTATAACATTCTAAATGACGACTGTCCTAAATATTTGCAATCACATTTCAAACATGCCACAAAAAGATATGGGTCCCAGAAAATCATCCCTCCTATACCTCGCATAGACCTCTACAAATCGAGCTTAGCCTTCTCGGGAGCGTTTCTCTGGAACTCCTTCCCCCAACAGATAAGAAATGCAACTTCAGTGAAAATGTTTAAGAGACAGTCACGTTCACACATCATTCGTGAATGAAATGTCTTGTTCGATTGTTATTGTGTTAAACATTTTGTACTAGTGTTAACGGATGTGTAGCTGATCGGAGCAACTTTATTCCCAAATGAAAGATATAACAAGACATTCTTGTGCTGTGCTCTGTGAGAGGTGTTTTCTTTGTGCTTAATATTATTTTGTTTGACCTAGCTATTGATGTGTACATTGTTGTTAAACAGTTGTTTGTTTACCAGGGTTTGCTAGTGTGTGATAGGGTTCGTGTCCGTCTGAAGATGTTAGTTTCTTTGTTAGTCCTGTGTTGACAACTCTTGACAAGCGCTTAGAACTGTACCCACGGAATACGCGCTATATAAGCTTCATATTGATTGATTGATTGATTGATAACTATCTCAATGTAATTGTGTAATGTTTGAGTTCTCCTTATGTGTGTCCTTAAATCGAAAATTTTTAAGTAAATTTTCATTTCATTAATATATACTTACCCGAATCACATAAAAGCATTGACGCAGTCTTACATGCTTAAGGTCTGAAAAGGCTACCCGTCTTAAACAATTTTAAAGGGGAGCAACCCAACACAAAAAGTGTAAATACAGGTATGGTAATGACCATCTACCCGGGGAGTTACCTCCCATCCGGGTTACGTGACGTCACTTCCTCTGTAAACACCACGTGTCTTCATACGACTTAATAGACTAAAAAATCATATGCGGGGTTGGCGGGGGGGAATACACTATGTGATTCGGGTAAGTATATTAATGAAATTAAAATTTACTTAAAAATGTTCGATTAAATTACATATTCTTACTCCGAATCACATAAAAGCAGATAGCTTCAACAAGGCGGTGGGAAAGAAAAATCCAACTCACTCTAAAAACCTTGCCAAAACACTGGCCTGCTGCCAAAAGGTCAGGAAAAGGGCCCAGTGAGAAAGAAAAACTAACTCACTCTAACCCTTGCCAGGAACTGGCCCACTGCCAAGAAGCAGAAAAGGACCTGAGAACCATCCTGATTGACAGTCGTGATGTCTCTCAGGCAAAAGTTGCGAAAGACAACATCAGAGAGCCAAAAATGTGTGCCCAGCACTTCTTCCAATCTCCTGGACCAAACGACCCAGAAAGAGAACCCAGCCTTGGATTAAGCCGAGCCAAGTAGAGGGAAAGACAAGCTGCCCCCCCCTTTCGGATGGAAGGAAATGCACATGCACTGAAAAACGATCTATGCGTAAGGTAGTCCGATCAGTGAGGTGAGGGACAAACCTCGCGGCGACCATAAGACGATCACGCCAAAGTAATCAAACTTAGGAATGGCGTGAAGCCCAAAAGGACTGAGAGATAAAGGTCAAACCAAGGCAGAATGACCAATACCCAACAAAGAGAGAGAGAGGGACACCTGAGTACAAGGTACCAGAGCCCCCCTCGACAGGAAGATCTCAAAAAGAGACGGTCGCCCGTAATGCCCTAACGGTCAATGCGAAAGCAGAGAGAGAGGCAATACGAGGAAGCAGAGGCTTACGAAATAGCGTAAGCCTCAGAAGAGAAGAAATCACCGTGGTCAAAAACTGAAGTGACCGGTGACCCTAAACAAAATGACTAAAAGCCAGATTGTTACAGAACAGTCTGCTTGAAGGTAAATGAAGGAAATTCAAAAACCCCAAGTAAACTTCGTAGCCAAATCAGGAGAAATTCCTGAGTCCAGCCGAACAACTAGCCGTGTCTGTCTACCTCTGAAAGACTGAGAGTCAGACACGGCGATCAACCGGCAAACGCCGCAGCCCGAAAATGCCATAGTCGAACCACGCAGAGTAGAAGACTATAGCACAGGCTCAGGCTGAGAGCCGTAAAACCTGTGGAACAGCCATGTACCAAAGTACCCAAAGTACCAGGTAAATATACGAAACATAAGTTTCGGCTGCCACCTAATATGCTGGGCTATAAGCCCACAGCAAAGGAAAACGGGAACATTAGATACCGCTCTGCCAAAAGGAGAGGGGTAGCCAAAAACCTGAGAGAGGAGATAAGCCACAAAGAATGACTCCTCCAACATGCATTGCCAAAGACAATGTCCCCTCAGGAAAATCTGAATGTTACTTCCGAGGCCAACTCAAGCGCAACTTAAGTTTGGACGAAACACCAGAACGCGTCTGATCGCTAGAGAAAGACGGAGTCAGACTCTGCAAAAGACGACCAGGACCGAGTCCAGCAGCTTGTGGCAAACTGAGAAGAACGGGGAAGCCTGAAAACAGCAGCCCCACTCAAACGGAAATCGTCCTATCTCATCTCCTGCCTAAGATGAAATAAAGGAAAGAAAGTCGAAGTCCGAAGCCACAAGAACAGGGAAAACAACAACCATCACCGCCCACAGGTGGAATGGCTGTTGCACCAGCCGAGGCTAAAAAGCCTGGATGCCCTAAGGTCAGCCGTTGTTCCAAAACTCAGACGTACCTATGAAGCGTCTGTGAAAGAAACAACCTCTCCGGTAAAACCGGAAGTGCCACTGCAGCAGCCCGTGGCTGAACTGCTGTTACACTAACTGAGGACTGAAGCAGTATAACCGAAGGACAGCGCTAGCACCGACCAGAAGAGACCTCAGCGGGTGCTCGAGCTGATGGGCCTAGATCACTGTGAAATGATCGGCTGACGCATAAGCAAATATGCCCTCATTAGATCAATGGGAGTCCCCCGACCTCACCACTCCCACAAACTATTGGCTGTGTACAGAGACCATCCAATGAAAACTTGCAAGGAGGAGACCCGCCCCGCCATCACCAAAGTGGGGGCGGAGGGGGGGTGTGTGATCGGGGGCACTTCCTTGGGGAGAGAGGCTTGCTGCTAGGGCTGCCCTTCTCCCTGCCCAAAGGTGATCTAATTCTCGAGAATCAGACAGAGACTGCCCATTGGCCGCCTGCTGAAAATGTCCCGAGGCCTGAGCATGCTTCCCATGAGGAAGCTAGCTCTGCTTTAACCCTTGTAGAGAGAAGTCAGAGATCCGCTGATCTCTATCCCACGGGATCTACTTTTCTTGTCTGGTAAAAACACCAAAGTGCAAAAAGCAGATCCCTCTACTCCGATCAAAGCCCAATTGTCCCTCCTAGCCTGCTCAGAGACCTGAGCATGCGAGAGAAACAAGTCCTTCCTACACCCGACTATAAAGAGAGGTGAAGGGAGGACAGCCTCTTTGTTCTTCGTTCGCCCTAGCCAGGCTGAACGAGTGGAGATGCCATCAGAGTCCTGATACACACTAAGCGTGGAATGTTCAGTGACTCCAGGAAAGAGCGCGATAGCGCTCTGACGATCATCTCCGAAAAAGAGGCAAATTCCAAAAACTGACGTCCAAATTCCTCTAAGTTCCTGCGTTCCCATTAAAGGTGTACGCGGAAGAGCAAAGACGCCAGCAAAATCCGACCCAGCTTCAGCCAAGAGAACTTCCTATGACAGGAAGAAACAAAAGTCGAAGCCTGTGTAGCCGAAGCCAGCCGAGGCTGCGCGTGTTCCGGAACTGACCCGTGAAGACCGAGTAGCAGAACCGGAACCCGTGGATACCACTTCCGGTAGGAGATGGCCAGCCAAAACCTGCGGAAGATGGTACCCACATTGAAGGTGACTATCAAACCGGAAGTAGGAAAAACTCCTCCTTCGCGGAACGGAAGTCCGACATCGCCGAATGCAACCAAAGAGGAAGCCAATGTCCCTCCATAAAAAATCTGGAAGTAACCTCCATCGAGGCCTCGAAAGAAGCCGAGAGATTCGACAGAACGTGTCTAGTCGCTGGCTAAAGACTGTATAACAGAATAGCCAAGAGACCTGACACTGACCGAAGTCACAGTTGCCAGTGGAAAACTACTGAACGGATAACCGGAAAACCGGAAACCCGTTCAACCGGAAACCGTCCTGTCTCACCCCTCCCGTAAGAGGGTAAGACAAAGAGGAGGTAACATCCGAAGCCACCAGAACTGAATAGACAGTAGACGCAACACCCAACCAGTGAAGTGACTACCGTCCCGGCCGAGGCTGAAAGCCTGCATGCCCATAGGCCAGCCGATGTTCCTCACTTCGCTAACAGTGTTAGGAAGAAGAACAATGCATCCGGACAAAGCCGGAAACGCAACAGACAAAACCGCACAATGCGGAAGCAAATGTTGCGTGGGCTGAGGACAGAAGACCGAACGCCCGTAGGCTAGTCCGCGGTCAACTCCAGTAGAGACACACCGTGTAATCGCAAAGGAGGACCTATGCTCCCAGTAAACCGGAATGACGACTGTCCGGATGTCCGTAGGACGTATCCTGTTCCTCACTCACTGACCTCTGTATAGGAGCAGCAGGAGGAGGAACGGCAACTCCGGGCGGAGCCGAAAAGGCAACGGACGAAGCCGCATAAACGGAAACGCCTGTTGCGATGACTAAGGCCGGAGGCCAGAACGCCCGAAGGCCAGTCAACGGTCAACCCCAGCCATGACCTCTGTGAGTGCACGGGATGGAGGACCTTTGTTTTCGGGAAAACCCGGAAGCGCGACTCCCGAAAACGGAAGCCGCCCTTGCTTATTCACAGCCGTGCACGCAATGCAAACAGGCTTAGAAAGAGCAGAAGATTAGGCAACGGACGAAGCCGCATACAGCGGCAGCGTCTGCTGCGAGGACTGGGGCCGGAAGCCCGGTGGCCCGAAGGCCAGTCCACAGTCGACACCAGCAGGGACCTTCGTGGGTGTGCCAGATTGACCTTCGCTTCCGGGAAAACCCGGAAACGCGACTCCCACAAGCGGAAGCCGCCCTTGCTCAGTCACGGCCGTACACGCTGTGCAATCAGGCCTAGAAAGAGCAGCATATCCTGACAAGCAGGAAGTTTTGCAGTCGACACCAGCAGGGACCTTCGTGGGTGTGCCAGATTGACCTTCGCCTCCGGGTAAACCCGGAAACGCGACTCCCGCAAGCGGAAGCCTCCATTGCTCAGTCACGGCCGTACACGCTGTGCGAACAGGCCTAGAAAGAGCAGCATATCCTGACTAGCAGGAAGTTTTGCAGTCGACACCAGCAGGGACCTTCGTGGGTGTGCCAGATTGACCTTCGCCTCCGGGTAAACCCGGAAACGCGACTCCCGCAAGCGGAAGCCGCCATTGCTCAGTCACGGCCGTACACGCTGTGCGATCAGGCCTAGAAAGAGCAGCATATCCCGACTAGCAGGAAGTTTTGCAGTCGACACCAGCAGGGACCTTCGTGGGTGTGCCAGATTGACCTTCGCCTCCGGGTAAACCCGGAAACGCGACTCCCGCAAGCGGAAGCCGCCATTGCTCAGTCATAGCCCTACTCGCTATTCACGACTTTCCGACCTTGACATTGTAGTGGGGGTCAAGTGGGCGTCGGCATTATTGTCCAATCAGAAATTTTGATGCGCTTCCGCTTCCTGTCCCGCCCAGTCTGCGCAAAAGAAATGGCGCAAAACTGTTTGCGCGGAAAAAGGTGATGAAAAAAAGAACACAACCTGGTTTGATAACCAAATGATTGCGATCTTGCATTCTAGCAGCATTTAATGTGGAACAACGACACATCTGATAAACAAATAGCCAGTTTGTTACCAACATGAGAAACTAGGGTTTAGAATCGAAGCGGTAAACCCGGACGCTGTTTGTACACGTAAATCCGGAGAAGCTATCGAAGTAGGTGACATGTCGTTTCACTCCGAGTGTGCCAGCACCGGCCCTCCACCCGCCAAACCCCCACTAGGCAGGGAAAGTGGTTCGACCTTGCATGAATGCAGGGCAAGTTCGAGTTTGCTAGCTAAAATTGCTGCTAGTGCTTGCCTTGTCTAGATCTGGAACTTTTTCAATTGGATTTTTTCTCTCTATTATACTGGAATAAGTGGGTGCTTTTCTAGATCTAAGCATCGACCGAATTAGATAATGATGTTCCTTGCATTGCATTCTCCTAAATCTGTTATTCTAACCAGTTTGTTTAAGAATATAATTGTTCGTTTTTTGTTGATAAGCTTACACGATTTTTTTCTTTTTTAAGTAAGTGGTTTCACACGTACAACATGAGACCCACATGCACTAGACAATGGAAGTTGAGGTCCTCGTTCAATACCACAAATGCCAGTATTATACTTCAGACTCCTTTTGGAGGAATGTGTGGGGTTTGGGTGTTGAACTTGAAGTGGCAGATTGTTTGCACAGGTATGAATGTTCGTACGTGCACGCATGTATGCAGGCATTTGTTTGTCAAGCAGGAACATGCAACATTTTGTTGACCGTATGTGAGTGCGTAAAAAGCTCCAGCTCTGCTTCTTCACCAGTCACAGACGCATTGCGTTGTTCAGCTTTCCAGAAATATATTAACTCAGTCAGAACCGGCTTCATGAATATTTTATTTCAGGAAAAAGTCAATCGAATCTACACAAAAAAAGGTTATTGCGTTGTTCTGTCTTTGAGACTGTATCACGTAATATTGAGCTACTAGAAGAAACATGTCTGTGGCATAGTTTGACCCAACAGATAGAGAAGTCAACAGAGGTATTCTGCCGTCAGCAGCTTTATTGCTGTTTTGAATTTGATCTTGCATAATTTTATTACATAATTTTGCAACACACAAAGAAATCGTAATTGAATATTTTACGCAAAATTGAATAATTCGCAAACATGTTTGTATGAACAAATATTATTTTAAGAAAATATGAGTGTGAGGATGGACGTATTTTGAGTGAAGTAGCAGAAATTCTTTTTAAGTTCTTTAGCTACATGCACACATTCTGTTAATTACGTTCTTAGCAGGGAGATCCAGATTAATAATACTGCTGTGACAGGTTGTGGTTTCCATACACACATTGAATACAGGAAAACAAAAACAAAAACACAGTTAAAAAAAAAATGTGCACATATGATTAAAATATTAAAGTGTACAGAATAAAAGCAAGATATGTACAAAAACAAATCTCGTGGTTCTCTTGTCAAACCCACTGTAGTAAGCACAGAATAGGAGAGAAGATTTTGGAGAAGGTGGCTTAACCTACTGAAGTAAATGATCAAGAGGATTCTAAGCATTCAGTGCTAAAGCTCTCAAATCACAAGACATACACACTTGTTGTGGCTATCCGAACTGTTGATTTAAAAAAAACCATACCTACAAATTGTAAACATCTATTACAAAATTATATATATTGTATGGATCTGTCTTTGTAAAATATACTGTACAGAAAATTTTAAATAATCTGCACAAATCTCGTGGTTCTCTTGTCAAGTAGTAGGCACAGAAAAAAAACCAAAAAACCCTGTGTTTTGTCTTGTAAATTATACTTTACTAAATGTGTACAGTATTCTAAGAAAAGAAAAATTCTTCCTTTTTATCATAGCAATTGCCTCCCTTGAAATTTATTTGTAAAATAATTCTGAGAAAAAAAGCTTTCTACTTAAGGTAGTTCACTGGACCCGTTAAATATAATTTGGTTTCTCCCAAAAGTTGGTTATTTTTTAAGTTCGATCTGTCTGCTATGCATTCAGCATAAAAAAATATAGGGTAGTGGGTTCGTTTCGGAGCTATGAGTCTCGGAAGACAGTGCCCGTTTTGAATTTTGGACCGACAAATCGAAAAATGGGTATGTTTTGAAAACGGCCAATTACACAAACATCTGCATAGGAATAGTCATTTAAAAAATATCACCCAAAGCAGCAATGGGCAGGTAACGAAGTGCACTGGTAAACGAAAATGTTGCGCATACTCAAACTTTGTGACGTCACGTCTTTTGCCAGAGTTTATTTTAAATTTGTTCCTCATGTTGAGGTATTTTATTGCTGGTAGCCTGGAAACAAATTACGATTTGATGAGGAACGCAGATCGCAAGAGCGATCAAAACGGCATTAAAAAAAACCCAAAAAAACGACAGGTTGGTTGTGTTTTTAGGGGGGGTTCACTCCCTTGATTAACCCCACCCTTTGCACTATTACTGTCCAGTGTGCCTCAGAAAAATATGTGTCACGATAATGTAAAGGGCTGTTGTCCGATCATTTGTCTCAGATATATGAGCCAACTAAATTATGTTTTTAAAAACCACTGTTACATATGACCTCTGTTGAAAGTCAAAGGTCACCGCAACTTTGAAAGGCCATAAGTCCGATTCAAATGTAATAAAAACGCCAATCAAAAGGTGGAGGTCACTTGTTTGATACAAGTGTAATAATAAAAATTAATAATCAAGGCTTGGTTTATAATTTTGCTTAATAGTGCGTACTGTTATTTGTTACGGTTTGAAGGCTGGGACTTTTTGAGGGTGGAATTAAAGCAATTTTTCGCCTTATGGGCCCCTTATGCCTCGAAGGACTTCAATTATTGTATTATCTGCTGCCAGCGTACAGTAGAAAGAGGGCTGCATACACAAGACACTTGTTCTTAATACTACTGGCTGTTATTCTAGTTCAAACACCGGTTTTAACATGTGGTATTCTGATGCAATCACGCTGTGAGCATCACGGGTTGGGAGACACTCTCTTACCTGCTACCGGAGCTTCAATGTTAGCTTTGGTGATTATTACGATGTCACTGGCAAAGAGAACGGCTTTGTACCGATTTCATTAGATGCCCACGTGTTTTTGACCTCGTGGTTGGGAGGCGTGTCGCATTGTTTTTATTTCTGGCGGTGTCGTCATTTTCTGACGTCATTCACTTACGCTGCCTGAAAAATGTGACGTTTGTTCTATTTACGTCATTCGAATGTTCGACGTGTTCTTCTTCTTCTTCTTCTTCTTCTTCTTCTTCTTCTTCTGCGTTCCCTGTTCAATGTATTCGAATTCCCAGCCTGCCAGGAAAAAATGGCGACACAACTCAGTGGCTTCCCTTTGTGTATGAAGAGTAATATCCCTGTCTCCATTTGACCTGCCTTAAAAGCAGTGCAATCAAGAAAATGGGTACAACCTGTGTGTATACCTTTATTCCTTATTCTTTTTATTTAACTGAGGATGTCACTACGCAGTTTTACTGATTTAAAAAAAATTCGCTTCAAATTATCTCCCTTGAACAAACACTTCTTTTTACAATTAAATTTTGTTTACACGAAGAGGTAGTTTTAAGGGTATATATACAAGAAAACAATATTGCAACTTTAGATGTATTTACATTTGGATTAATTCCATTAAAAAAAATCAAACTATAAATGATAAATCAAAATAAAACAGATTTTGGGGCTGTGCACAAGCTGATAGGATTAAACACGAAAGTCGTACCCAAGAATCGTCAAATACTTTTGCTAACAGCTATACTTAAACATAAGAAAATATGATCTGCATCTCTTGTTATGAAGATGATGGCACTGGTCCACCGAAGTGCATGTCATATATGCTTTACTGTGCGCTCTCCCTCTCAATGGTCTTTCTCTGGCTGACTCGATTCTGAGGAGATAAAAGAAAACACATTCAGTACAAGCTGTAAAAAATAACAACAAAACTAGTATTACTTAAAGTAGCTGCTGGTTTCTGAGTATTTGATTGAAGGCCCAATCCGACTTGTAAGAAGTTTGCCCGACTGTCGCAGATTTGGTCAGGTAATTGCATGGAGTAAAATCATGCCTCAATTTGGTAACATACAAACTGCAATATTCTAAGGCTGTGAGTGAGAGAATACATCGGCGCCACTTTTTAAAAACTTTCTTTTTGTGTGTGCGCATGTTTTAGTGCCAAAAATGAATAGGCCGAGTGCTCTCTCTGCAAAACTTGTGTGAAGCTTCAGAGCTCTATCAATGGTTTGAAAGAAAAAACATACTTTTCCATTTTTGACGTTCTTGTTCCCTTCCCTGTGAAATTTACTGTCCGTAGGTTACCGGATTTTGTTAATGTCCGTGAAAACCTCAACTTTTCATTGCTGAGTGCCTAGTGATAGCTATCCCCCTCAACGACCTAGCACTGCTGAATCCTGATTCTTCCATTGTGTGATTCTGTAAGGAAATTGTGTAGTTGGTAGTTATGTGAGCTTCGTCTTGGGGGGTGGGGGGGGGGGTTATTAAACCATCAGATCACAAAGTAAGACTTCATTGTAATGTGCAGATATTTGTTCAGGTGCCCACCATTTTCTATGTGAAAACATGTTGCTAACTAACATGAACCCAACCATAAAACGTGATGTAGGTGAGTAGCCCATCTAGAAAAAAGAACCTGTTCTAATTCGGAATTAGAACAGGTTCGTTTTTCTAGATGGGCTACTCACCTACATCACGTTTCATGGTTGGGTTCATGTTAGTTAGCAACATGTTTTCAAATTCTCATCAGGCAATCACGGCTGACACTAAACGCAGAACAGGTGGGAAAGACATAATTCAATTTACTCACCTTCCTTGCATTGTGAGACTGGCCATATGAATCTGCTAAAGTAGTCCCTGCACATATTTAATCAAATATTCATCTTAAGAACGTGTTAATATCGCTTGTTCTAGCAAATCAGACTTGACAGTTTTCTGAAGGCTTGCACAATTTAAGAGCTTGCCTGTCCCCAATCATTACAATAAGAAACAACATCTAGTATGCAAGTATTTTCAGGGTATGAAGGTTTTAATATAATGTCGGTTCTTCTGGGGGCATGGAGAAACACCTTACACAAAGTAGAACATACACAACAAATTTCAAACAATTGAGGTCACACCATAGTTTTACTCACAAACAAACAACAGCAATACAATAAACGGTCTGCAAACGCCTACATGTTGTCTACACTAGGTATAAAGAAACAAAGAAGCACATGAAGACGGGCTTTGTCAAGTAGACCATTATAGCGAATGAGCAACAGCTGATGATCCAGACCACCAAATTGACATGATTTCCCCTTATTCAGTTTGTGATTGTAGTCATATTGACGATGCATGACTTCAATTTTTCTAAGTAAGTCTCTTGGTGCGTTTACGGATACATTCATTGTCACAATTACGACATGCTAATGTCTAACCTGGGTAAACTTCAATTCATGACTTTTTTTTAACTGGCATAGACATTATGAGCATACCAGAATTATTTTCCTGTTAGACTGTCTTCTTCTTTTTCTTCTTCTGCGTTCGATATTCATGGCTGTCATATCGTCAGGTCAATGGCTGCCATGAAGTCTGCATAAACCAATTAAATAAATAATTAAGGAAAAAAACACCCTTACATCATAATAAATCAGAACCATCAAAACCACCCCCACCCATCCAATAAAACCTGCATACAAAAACACTTCAAAATAAAAAAATGAAAACATTTAATTCCACTTCAAAAATATAAAAGTTGTTATGCTTTATTTTCATTATCTCTTAACACACACAAAAATTGCTGTGCAAGTCTTTTTACAAAAATCAATGCCCGAGACACCAGTAACCTGTTTATGTTGTTGACCTTGTAGCTTTTCAGTTTAAGAGGCTGTTCAAAAAACCGTTTCCCTGGAATCTGCACTATGATAACCATGAATAATACCGTAGGGAAAATATTACATCACCAAGACCTAAAAAAATAACACCAACCGATACTCACCCTTATTTCACCCACTATGCCAACCCAAAGACTGGAAAATAATAATCAAATACAGAATGAACAAAAATGCTTGATTTCATTTCTTCAATGATAAGTTGAAAATCTTCATTCTTCATAATAATGTTATTGACATAATGTGTAATTGCCACAATTTACAGAGTTTTATGAAAAAATGATGCGATAAAAATCAAAGGGAAAACATTTGTTCATATACTGATACCTTATTTACCTTGTGGCTTGTGTGCCCCAGGTTTAGGAGCTGCTCAAACGTCCATTGCTTCTCAGTCTGCAAGAAATTAAGCGATGGCCTGAAGGAGAATGGAAAAAAAATCCTTTGTCAGCACCCTGTGTATGTGTGTGGGTGGGTGTTTTAGATAAATAGGCAGGGTGGGGTGTGTGTGGGTGTGTGCAATAGGTACCACGCCTAATGCAGTCTGCAAAACAAGTGCAACACTTCTACAGAGCTTTTATGATACAAAGCTTCAAATAAGAAACACATTACAATCAAATGAAAGCTGAGCCTGTCATTGCAAAATAAGAAGGAATATACAACAATCCAGTGGCATGTAAAATATTGTTCCTTCAGAAAGATGGCTCTGACAGCAGAAACAATTTAACTTGAAGCTTGAGTCAAAAATTATTTCTCTACATCAGCGAACGTAGGCTACTTGCAGTTATACCCCTCACACATGAAATATTCACAGATTGAATAACAGTTTGTTCCCATTGTTGCTTCCGTGTATCGGTTAGGTCCATCTCGGTTAGATCCATCTGCAGAGTACGGATTGTCATCCGTTTAAAAAGGAAAAACAATCAGAACTTGTCATCAGTGATCAACCTACCTTGCAAGAGTGGGGTGAAACACTCACTTCCTGCCAACATGTCTGCAAAAAAAGTAAACAATGCCAATGAAAGCTTAAAATGATTCTTTTGTTCAATATGTGTACACGTGCTTCATTTCTGGGGTGAAAGTGTAAAATATATCGATGGATTGATAGAACAATATAGCCTCAAGTTCACCGCACCAAAAAATACTTATCAATCAACATTGTCATCATTCGATCAGCTATTCCATCTCTTTCATGTGTGTGTGTGATGGTGTGAGCGTGTGTGTGTTTGTGTACGCGTGTGTGTGTGTGTGTGTGTGTGTGTGTGTGTTTGTGAACAAGCTTTGAAAAACGTATGTTTACCTTGCTCTAGATCTTCTGATTTTCGTAGGCGGAGACTTCTCTGCCGTGAGGGCGGCTTCGTTTCCCTGGCAGAATTCAACATCTTGTACAGATCTGCCGGTGATTTTCTTTTCCTCCGCTTCGTGAGTCACCTGATCCACAGATTTAACGAACATTGAATGTTCTTTTAGTTCTTGTGACGGAAGTACAATCAAGGAATTAAGTGGGCATTCCTGAGTCCTCTGCTGGCTTCATGTCCACAAAGTAAATCGCACAAACTTGCAGGGTTTGGGGGGTAGTTTATTACTTTGAAGAAGAACAGCTAGTCGTCGCTGCCCGTTCAGCATTCTTCGCGCGACTTTTGCAGAGGAAGGCATATGCAGTTTTTTTTTCCTGCTGAATGTTGCCAGGGTGCACAAACTGAGAAAGCATTCCCGATGTTCCACAATGTTCTACTTCTTTAGAGTCTTTTGCACAACATGATTTATAACTGCCAGTGTACGTCTAATTCATGATGCCTACCTGACAGCTGGGTCAAAAGTTACGTTCGAGAAAATACTCGAACTAAGTTCCAAACAACTCGAAGAGCAGACATGTAACATGTGGGATTTTGGCAAGCGGAAACGACGTAGTATCTAATGTCATTCAAGGGTATCGTAATGTGGGAATATCAAGGCCAGTTTTTGACTGGTTTTGAACTGAAGTTGGGCTCCGAATGGAAATAAACACTTCCTCCAGCTGCGCGACCCATTGATAACAACAGTTGGAACTGGTAGGAAGATGAACAGGTCTTGTGAACTGGCTACACACTGTTACGGTTCAAGTATAAGTTCAAAGTAAACACTCAACTGAGGTGGCAGGTAATGGCGGACTTGACTTCCTTCATAACCAAATATCACTCTTCTGACAAACAAACGCAAATGCTATGTTAAACCGGAAAATACGTAAACCGGAAAAGGAAGCGCATCAAAACCAAAATGGCAGCCCCCATGAAATCCGAAAGGTCAAGCAAACAAGTCGTGAATACGATCGGGCTTAGAAAGAGCAGCATATCCTGACGGGCAGGAAGTTTGCAGGTAGTGAGCCTGCGACCAAGAACTGTTGCTCAAAAGAGAGCGTCCGGTGGCTTCACGAGAGCCAGTGGAGCAGTTCGACTTACCGTCCATGCCCCCCCAAGGAGGCAGTAGACGCAGCTGAAGGCCCGCGACCGGAAAGCCGTGGCCGAAAAGAAGCCAATGAGCGGCCGTCACCCGCCGCCGGCGGAAGTACAACGCTGGAGACGGCGTGGGAAGCTGCAATCTTCCCTCCCAAACTGCGAAACTCTGAAAAAGAGAGCTAAGCAGTATAGACACCAGAGCGCCGCGCTCCGATGCCCAAGAGAGGGAAAGCAAGAAGAAAGACACGTCACAGACGTGCTAAACTGCCCCCCAAATTCATTTGGGGCAGAATAAGTAACGGACAAAGCGGTTATACATGCTTAGTACGAAACAACAACAAATACCAATGGTCTGGTAGACCAATGACACAAACCTAGCCATGTTATATCACAGTCAGACGCGCTGACACAGAAAACAGGCGGCGAAACAAAGAGTTACTGGAAATTAACAAGTCCAAAACGGACGAAAAATTCAGCAACTACAACGAACTTCCTGTCAAACTAATGACGAAAAAAGGAAGCGCTTACCAACTAACAAAGCAGAAGGCAAGTAAAGAGGTAAAATAAGGTTTACCTAACCAAAACATAGGCCGTGCCACATTCGCCGTCAGCTAAGCTGATAAGCAAACATGGGGCCACAAAATGCGTTACTGAAAAAATTTACAAGTCCGCAAAACGGACGAAAAGTCAGCAACTACAACAACATTCCTGTCAAAATAATGACCAAAATGGAAAGAGCTCACCAAACACGTAAAGGCAAGCCGTTAAGACGGGTTAGGTGGCCGGTGGGTGTCCTTACAAACACCAGCACGCAGCCACACACGGAGCCAAAAATTCGACGACCTTCTCTGCTGTAGGCTGAATAGTCGTATGAAGACACGTGGTGTTTACAGGGGAAGTGACGTCACGTAACCCGGATGGGAGGTAACTCCCCGGGTAGATGGTCATTACCATACCTGTATTTACACTTTTTGTGTTGGGTTGCTCCCCTTTAAAATTGTTTAAGACGGGTAGCCTTTTCAGACCTTAAGCATGTAAGACTGCGTCAATGCTTTTATGTGATTCGGAGTAAGAATATGTAATTTAATGCACATTGTGTTGCATTCCATACAATGTATTTCTGAATTTTATATGATTGAATTTATATTGTTTATGTGCCTCTGTCTTTATGTGTTGTATAAAGGACAGGTTGGAAGAATAGGCTTGGCCTAAAACCTTTATCCTTTTGTAATAAAGTTCTGAGTCTGAGTCTATCTCTCTATTTCCGTTACACTCTCTTCTATTGACCAATTAATGGAATGCAACTTCGCTCCCTTATTTAAAATGTTCCTAATTTAGAATAATAAATATGAAACGCATGTTACTCTCTGTACTTGAAAGTTATTGTTCATTTGAAAAAAAAACTACATGTCATTGGTCTGTATTCCGATCAACAGTGATTCAAGAAAACCAGAAAACAATGCTTTTGCGAGTGAAATGTATTTCGCGGTTTTAATGCTAATTATATATTTGTGATGATTACTAAAAACAAACAGCCGAGTTACAATCCAGGGGCCGGTTTCATATACCGCTCTTATCCTAACTTAGGAGCTCTTAAGGGGTCAAAATGGGGTTAAGAGCAAAGTTAAAAGATAGGTGCGTTTCACGGACCGCTCTTTGGGCCAAAGAGCGCTCCTATGTCGCTCTTAGCGTAGGACAGCACCCCCCCCCCCCCCTGCCCTAAGTTAGGTAAGAGCAGACAGAAGCGCCCCCTACTCGCAAGGGAGTTAATTTTAATCCTAAAAATGGCGGCCGTAAATGAGACTGTGTGTCGACTCGACTCGTGCATCATTTTGCGATATAACGTGCGCCATCAACACATTTTCGTCACCGCACGGATCCGCGGAATGCCCAAGACGACGAGGAAAGTGCCGCACGGTTTCATTTGTCAAGGCATGGACTCCTGTTTGAAATAGTTTGACAAGATTGTGGACGGTATGCAGTTTAGCACTAACAAGCACTCGCGAAGACTATGATTGCACCGTTTTCTGCGTGATTTACGTCTTTCAGTCCATGTACGGCGACATATTCCACATCAGCAAGGTAACGATTTTTCGCTGCATTCACCGAATGTCTGTTCTGCCTTGCACGATGACTGTGAACCCGACAGGAAGCGGCTAACTACACGTACTTTTGAGCAATTCCAGATCTAGCTCGTAGTGCACTTTTTTGACGTGTTTGTGGTGCTTGTTTACACATATTTTCGAACAATAGTCTTATCAGTCAGTCAACAAAACAAAACAACACGAGTATATATCAACAAGAGAGCATTTACGCCAGTCTTCTGGTATCCAGCAGCGTAACTTCCAAGAACAAGGAATGATGCCACGCCGCACTGAAGTTGTTGGTGATGTACATCTTTGGATCGTGTGTTGTGTTGCTCTACGGTCAGGGTGTGACAATGATACCATGATTTATGAGAGCTGGGTGTGTCCTGCAATCCAAGGACCTCTGGGCTTGTTCATTTACGGTGACAGTGGCTACATCTTGACACCCTAATACTCACACCCTATATCTACAGCAGCGCTCCAAGCAGGACTCAACACGTGAACGAAACATGACAGCATTGTTTGCTGTTATGATGAAAAACAAGAGGCGAAGCCTTCAAGGCTCACGTAAGAAATAGACAAACAGTAACACAAACTCAATCACTCCGTCACACATACACACCCACACACACAGTAAGCTTAGGTGACACTGTGCAAGAAAGAGAGACACTAGATCTGTCTGTCTGCATGTAGCCTACTTACAGGGACACGACTGCCAAATAGTCTCGGCCCGCTCAAAATAACAATGACCGAGACCACACACACCACGCGAGAGAGAAAGACTACAGGGAGGCATGCCGTCATGATGCATTAATTGACGTCAAACACTTTTGACCGTGAGGTAATCTTATGCGAGCTTTATCCATAGTCTTGGATAACCACTCACACATAGACTCGGAAATGTTAAAGTTTCTACCACCTAGACATACACACACACACACGCACAAACGCACAGACAGACAAAGTTACGATCGCATAGGCTACACTTCGTGAGCCAAAAAGGTAAGTTTGGAATAGATCTAAAACATAATTGATCAAATGTTCCTTTCAAGGCATGCTACTTTTCAGGTTGTGTTTGGGAATGTTGTTGCAGAAAATGTCATGGTTAAAACAGCTTGCGAGGATCTAGGAGAGAAAACAAAATGAGAGCAGAAAAGGCATGTTTGAAAATGAGTTGAATGATTTTTGTTAATCAGCATTATATGCTGCGCTCGCTGCTAGTGCTAGCTTGACTTGGTAGCTGTGCTGACACTGTTGTCTAAGTGTCATCTTCATTCTTTCGCAGATCTATGCAGCGTATTCGCCAGGTATGTGTAAATCACTAAATGCATACACGCAAACATGATTCAGCAAACATTCATAATTGTCTTTCTTGTATCAGCAGAGAATAAACTTCATCACCGTCTGCATCGTCTGACACCACCATGCTCTCCTCTAGTTAGGTCTGCTGAGATTTATTTGTCATGCCAGAAAAAGAGTCCTTGAAATAGTCGGTAGGTCTAAGCTGACTCATCAAACAAATTTAATTTGTAGCTATCTTCAACACAAATAACAGATAAGCCAAAGCTCAAATTCCATGTACATATTTCACGCCGTAGACGGTGGCACGCCTAGTTTTTTCCACCGCAGGAACAACACCCAATTCGTTCCCCCGCACGCGGAAGCAAAATTGTTATCTCGCAAAGGAATTGCCCTGTGAAGGTACGCTGTGGCAAATCACATTATCAAGTATAGATATTCTGAAGCAGAATTGCCTAGGCTATATGTATAATATGTAACTTATGTCTTGTTGTGTACTCGTGAACAGTGGCGTTCGATTTTCTGCCGAAGTCCGTGAAAATTATACAGAGAGGTCTCAATTTCGTACAAATTAACCTAGAACTACCATTTAAAGCACTATTTTAATACTCACAGTTTAATCTTCGATACCTTGCAGCCTTGTATGCGCGTTTTTGGGCACCAGCATCGTGGATAAGCTGCTCTAATCTAGCGTTATTTTGTGGTACTCGATTCTCAGTGGGTAAGGTCCCCCGCAGACACCAGATAAGGTCCCCCGCATTTTTGCCGGAGTGCCTACTACGCCCCCCCGCACATGCGCGCTGAAAAAGCACATCATGCACAGCAAAACTGACCCGTTTGAAGCGTTTTTATTTGACAGATGGAGACCAGCGACCACACGCTATCTGCCGGGGAGGTGTCTGGGGAAGTAATCGACAGCTACCTAGACATCAGTAGTGAGGTGACTATAGGTGAGACAGTCCCTTTACAGACTTCTACACCGAAGAAGGTTGGTCTCCTCCATTTGTGTGACGAATGCGGATCAGCATACAAACACAAGCGAACATTGGACAATCACAAACGTGAGAAACATGGCAACGAAAGTAGTAGTATTCGCGATACCTACTACTAACGAATCTCGTTTTGTATGCATAGTTTGTGACAAGAGGTTTGGTCGACAGGTAGATTACCAGTCTCATATGAACAAACATGCAGGCACCAAACCTTTCCAGTGTGGTGTTTGCAAAAAATCTTACGCACACAAACGCAGTCTGGACAAGCATATATGTCTGGGTGAAAAGCCGGGGTTTCAGTGCCAAACCTGTCAAAAGTCGTTCATGAGAAGAAAGTATCTTCGTGACCACCAAATCACCCACTCTACTGGCTACGCTTATTTATGCAATGCGTGCATGAAGCGGTATAAGCATCGCTCTGGTCTTGCCAGGCATAGGCGTCGGGCTCAACAAGATGGAAACTGCTGTTTGACACCATGATTTCGTTTAGATTTATCCTGTTCTGTCGCTCCATTCACAGACAACACACATACAACAAGGAATGTTGATGTTGTTTATTTCAAATGTAAAGCGTAAAAAGTATTTAAATCCCTTTTCTTTTTTAACAACACTGTGACACGGAAACATTCTTTTTAATTTGACTGGCAAGGTTGTGATGAAAATCAACAGTTAACATTCATTTCGAAGTTCAAACAGAATGGTTTGACAATCACGTTCTATGATTGTTCATTTTTTTATGTGCGTTCTTGAGTTATACATTTTAAAGACAATTGTACTTGCAGAATGTGTGTGTGTGTGTGTGTGTGTGTGTGTGTGTGTGTGTGTGTGTGTGTGTGTGTGTGTGTTAGTCACTTAAGTGCGGTCAAGTAATTTGTGTGTGGTTTTGTTTGATTTCCTATGGAGTTGAACTGGGGGGGGGGGGGGGGAGGTCGTTGTCTACTTTGACAAAATATCAGTCGAAGAAAAGAGTGATACAGTTAAAAGAAAATTGTTCTCATTGACTGTGTGTGCGCGTGCGCGTGTGTTTTTGTGTGTGTGTATATGTGTGTGTATATGTGTGTGTGCGTGTGTGCTTGTGTGTGTGTGTGTGTGGGGGGGGTGGTTACACTTTATTGTGGCTGAAATACTATGATGTAATGTATGATGTATGATTTTTACCTGGTAAAGAAATGGAAAAATCTTTTTACATGAGTCACATTTTTGAGAAAAAAAATAAGTCTAAAAGAAGTGTGCAAACTCCACACACTGCACTATTGAGACTATCTGTATACATGGAACAGCATATTTAACATCGCTGTAACACATATAGGCTACTATAATGCCTACATTCACACACTTGCAGAGGAACAACTTCTTTTAATTTCCATAACATTCAAGAATAAGTGTGCTCGACAGTTTTATATGACACGCAGTTAATCAGGTTTGTTTTGTTTATGACCACAAACAAAGAAAAAAGACAGAGAGTTGAGTGCTTTTTGTTTTTGTTTTATAATTCTGCTTTGTTAAAAAGCACAATCCTTCAAGTACAAACGATTCTCCTCATCATATGAAGTCTTGCATGCCTGTCAGAGTATATCTCTGGACTCAAAGCAAAAAGTAACAACCTCACAGCTTCCTGTGTAAAGTGGACATATTTATGTGCAATTCTTTCACACACACACACACACACACACACACACACACACACACACACACACACACACACACATGCACGCACGCACACACACACAAACACGCACGCACGCGCGCACACACACACACACACGCACACGCACACACACACACACACTAAAACAATGGTTAATCGGTGACTTATTGCTCGTGCCAAATGTTGGAGTACATCTGAAGATGTCAGAGTCCAATCACATCCATAATTAGTGGATTTACACAAAAATTATAGCTGTATGTCATTTTTTTCTGATAAACATAACGGCGGGGGATCTTACCCTAGTGTTGCGGTGGGGCGTAGTAGGCAAATCGACGAAGCTGCGGGGGATCTTACCCCGTCAAATTTCACTGTTGATCTTTGAACCGATCGTGAGTCTAAACTAAGGTAAGCTTAAACTTAAAAATGAAGAGCAGTATCCACAAGTAGTTTGACTTTGACCAGCAAAAAGATTTAAGCCCTTCTGTTGACCGTGCTTTGTGTTATTTCAACATTTTTAACGTGGGAGACAGTATTTCTGACTTGTCTTGATGACATTTCTTCTCTTATGTAGTACACGAGAGTGTAAATGGTAAGACAACTAGCTGATCCCATGCAAAATAAAGTACCGAACAGTATGATATAAACTTCAATACTAGAAAGTCTGGTTATCTACTATTTTAAGGCATTAATTTGGAGACACCTACCATGTTGTTCGTCTTGCGGGGGAACGAATTGGGTGTTGTTCCTGCGGTGGAAAAAACTAGGCGTGCCACCGTCTACGGCGTGTATTTTATCAGACATGGATGGTTTGAGGATTTCAAAGCAAAAGTATAATCTTTAAGAAGTGGACTATTGTTACAGCGCTGAGCGCAAATAGCCCACACCAAGCTCACTGCTGAACATTAACTGAGCAGGGCTCTTGAAAGAGAATTTCCCAAGAATTTATGTGCGTGTTCGAACAAATGGGCTGTGAGCAGCCGTGGTTGATTATGTATTAAATTTCAGTGTAATTCGAAGCTTTAGGTTTTTTTAATGCCTGCTAATTTTTGTCTTCTGTTTCTTCGGAAAGGGTACATCTTTATTTTTAAAACTATTTCTGACACGTCGCATAACAGCAGCACTTACGTCTCAAATGACTTAACATTTGTTTTGTAATTCATGACATGTGGAAGCACGAGTCACCAAACGTTTGAAGGCAATGCGTGAAGGAGTTGCTAAAATGTACTGTTTTTTTGTGTCTCATTACCCGCTAAAACGGCTTCAAAAACGGCTTCAAAAACTGCCACATATGCCTACTGAGAGGATTGACACATACACCGCTCAGCATGCCATAGCGCCAATGTTAGACAAGATATGTGAACACACCGCTCAGCATGCCATAGCGCCAATGTTAGAAAAGATATGTGAACGAAACTGACTGTTTTAGATGCAAATTTTACTGTTCTTTCCAATTACATTCAGACCATGCTCTGATTTTTTGTCCACCTAATGTGGTATACATGAATCAGGCCTGCATTTCAAATAACATGATGCTTTCATCTTTAAAATACCTTCCTCCGTGGGAAACACAACGTTTAAGTAATTTGGTGTAATGATTAAAAATTTTCTGGGATGCTAAGGAGTGCAACAGTTGTGCTGTTATGGGCACATAATTCACCAGACACATTTCAAAACGGTGTGAACATTGGTATGGTTCATTATAATCATGCCTTTAATTGGTACATAACATCAAAAGAATATGTCAGTTGTCTTTTTTGTTTTGTTTTTTTAGAATGTTTCAATTTATATTACTTGAAGACGTCTGTCATTGTACCCAAAAAAGGAGCTACCTTAAAATACACTGTTTTCCTCTTCAAGTCATTTGACCAGAACATTCTTGAAACAGAACTGTTTGTATTAAAATTCGGTGTACTTTTACTTCAATGTATGTAGAGTTATAGAATATGATCCCCCAAAAAATTTGCTTTTAGATTGACTAAGTAAAAATAAAAATCTAAATAACAGAGTGACTGTGGTGAAATGAACAAAGTTAAAAACAAAAAAAAACTAAAAAGCTGTCCTTTGTTTTTGTCTGTTTCCTAATGAAGCTTTTATAAGCGAAAATGGGTATTATTGTGCTGTCCTTGTATCGGTTAGTTCCGATTTTGTTTGTTTTTCAACTTAGTAAAAATTATTAAATGAAAAATAAGCAAAGCGATGAATCAAAACACGGATGACAAGATCATTTCAAAACTATTCATCGGATTTGAACTTTTGCAGAAATGTTTTAGACATTCTGATAGATGTTTCGTTCGAGAGGATAAGCTCTAGGAAAAAAGTTAGTCATACAAATGTTGACTTTGTGGGTACAAAATTTAAGAAAACTCGAAAATGTGTATCTGTTCAAATCTTTTTCTTCGAGGTTATCCTCTTGAACAAAACATCTATCAGAATATCTAAAACATTTCTGCAAAAGTTCAAATCATTCCGATGAACAGTGTAGAAATTATCTTGTCATCCGTGAACGAACATGTTTTGATTCAATGCTTTGCTTATTTTTCATTTAATAATTTTTACTGCTGTCAATCTAAGAGAAAAAAATGTGGGACCATACAGTATCATTCTACATACATTGTCATTGAAGCAAATACACACACAATTTTAACACAAACTGTTCTGTTTCATTAATGTTGTGATCAAATGACTTGAAGAGAAAAACCGGTGTATTTTATGGTAGCTCTTGCCCTCAACTTCCTTGGAATATGCACCATTTTGATCACTGTTTCTCATAATTTTCGTTGACTTGTGCTCTTCAGTGTATTGAATTGCGATGAAATTCATAGCCACATTGATTTTTGGGCTGATGTTGTTGAAGATATTGAGTTTTTAAGTTTGTCTATGTAAATGTAATAATTAATTCAGTGACCTAAAAAGAGAGGGGATAGTACTGTGACAATTTTCTGAATTTTGATTTTGACCCCAACCTTGTTCTTAGGTGTCCCAGTTCAACACACAGTGACTAGTAATTCTGAATCATACACACTTTGAAGGCAAACTTAATGCCTTATTGCACCCATTTTCGTACCCTAACTAAAACATTAATTTCCGTGTTTATTCATTTAAATGTTCAATGGCATTTAAAGTAAAATAATTGATTTGGCTTTATCCTCGTATGTTAAAGTTGCCAAATTGTGCCTATTCTGAATTTTCTTTGATGTATAATTGGTGCCTAACGTTTTTATAGGGTCGATTTTGGGGGGGTACCCTTAATTAAGAGGCGATCATGTAACCCATGTAAAATAAATCTTTGATTCCAAAAGTGTGCCAGATAGCCAAGTGGATGGCCTTTAATGACAAAGAAAGTTTGAATGAATTGACACGGGAATGAATGGTCTAGTGGGGGTACGAAAATGGCTGCAACATATTTTTTTGGCAGAGTGTATATATGCAATGGCAATAGTAATACCTGCCTTGCATGAACAGAAAAAGGACTGGGTGGCCGAGTGGTAACGCACTTGCGCTCGGAAGCGAGAGGTTGCGAGTTCGACCCTGGGTCATGGCGTTAGCAATTTTCTCCCCCCTTTCCTAACCTAGGTGGTGGGTTCAAGTGCTATTGTCTTTCGGATGAGACGAAAAACCGAGGTCCCTTGGGGTGTGCACGTTAAAGATCCCACGATTGACAAAAGGGTCTTTCCTGGCAAAATTGTATAGGCATAGATAAAAATGTCCATCAAATACCCGTGTGACTTGGAATAAAGGCCGTGAAAGGTGAATGATCGCCTAATATGCTTGAGGTTTGCTTTGCTGGTCGATGTGAATGCGTGATATATTGTGTAAAAAAATCCATCTCACACGGCATTAATAGGTAACAAGCGCCTTGAGTCGCCTTGTGTGGTGAGATATGTGCGCGATATAAATACTCGTAAATAAAATAAAAAATATAATAAAAGGTTGATCAGAAAATTGTGTATGTAACTTTGTCTCACATAGCCATAAACAAGCTGGTAGCTGTTTCCCAAACCAATATAAAAAGAAACAACAAGTAAATAAAAAATATTTCAACTCACAGTCACCCCATGAATTTGGATACACAGGCCCAAGAATAATTTGTTTTTTTCAATAATACTAAATTATTTTTTAAACATTCTTCAGTAACAAGCAAAAACTATAATAAAACATATACGAAAATTATTTATCAGGTTAAACTTTTAATCAGGTAAAAACAAAATACATACCCTATGCTTTGAATATTAATGTACGTGTCTACTATCTGATACTATATCGCATGAACTTCACACAGTCTGACTCAATGTGCCTTGTGAAATTGTGCAAGTAAACATTGGCAACAAACCTGTGATCTGGATTTTGACATGGTACTTATATTTTAAAGGCACAATCTTTCCCATTCAAAGAATTGTTCCCATCATCACAGATGTGGACTGTCTTTTGCATGGATTGATGGGATAAGACAAGTCTTACATTTGGATTGATGGGATAAGACAAGTCTTACATTTGGATTGATGGGATAAGACAAGTCTTGCATTTGGATTGATGGGATAAGACAAGTCTTACACTTGGATTGATGGGATAAGACAAGTCTTACACTTGGATTGATGGGATAAGACAAGTCTTACATTTGGATTGATGGGATAAGACAAGTATTACACTTGGATTGATGGGATAAGACAAGTCTTACATTTGGATTGATGGGATAAGACAAGTCTTACATTTGGATTGATGGGATAAGACAAGTCTTACACTTGGATTGATGGGATAAGACAAGTCTTACACTTGGATTGATGGGATAAGACAAGTCTGACACTTGGATTGATGGGATAAGACAAGTCTGACACTTGGATTGATGGGATAAGACAAGTCTGACACTTGGATTGGTGGGATAAGACAAGTCTGACACTTGGATTGATGGGATAAGACACGTCTGACACTTGGATTGATGGGATAAGACAAGTCTGACACTTGGATTGATGGGATAAGACAAGTCTGACACTTGGATTGATGGGATAAGACAAGTCTGACACTTGGATTGATGGGATAAGACAAGTCTTACACTTGGTGGGATAAGACAAGTCTTACAGTTGGACAAACACTGGGAGGGGGGCCTTTTAAAATTCTCTTTCAAATAAAGAGTATGTTTGTACTCTATTTTAAGGTTTCACCTGGCCATACTCTGTGTATCTGATACAGCTGTATATATAGAAGAAAAAAATCCTTGTTATTCAAACTATTTTGTCAATCACCCCATGTACATTATGGGATTCATAATCCGGTATTTATGGCGTTTATGGCTATCTGGAAAGGAAAAATCTTTACTTTTGGGTACACGTCTAAAGGCAGTTTTGATTGATTGATTTTTGGATGATCACAGGTGACAGTGACTGAAAGCCTCATAGTCTGCAATTAATAATTATCCAATGTACAAATATAAACGCATTCGTGTTGGTGTTTATGATGCATTACAGTGTTAGGAAGGTATGTAAAAGGTAACCAGAACAATGTCAAACAATATAACCCTGCTCTTTCTCGTGTTAAGTTGTGGTGAAAATCGATGCATCGCATTGAAATAAAGACAGATGTGAATGATCAGAAAGATTTGAATGATGTTTTGTTGGGTTCCATGCTTGTTGTTGGCATTTAATAACTGTTTGGAGATAAAAGTCTGTGTGTGTGCTTGTGTGTCTGTGTCAAGATATAAATATAACGCAAATAATGCTTTCTTACTGAAATGACCATCCGTAGGATATGCTGACCAATGCTCTCTCTCTCTCTCTCTCTCTCTCTCTCTCTCTCTCTCTCTCTCTCTCTCTCTCTCTCTCTCTCTTCAGTATGACCTATCACGACTAATTATTTCGTCGCGATATAACCTTCGTGTTTGAAAACGACGTTAAACACCAAATAAAGAAAGAAAGACTAATTATTGCAGAGTCAATGTCTTCATACAGAAAATAATTCATATAGATCTAAGTAAAAACTAAAACACCCACACATATTTTGACACCCAGTCTGTGATGTCTGAATGAAATACATTTTCATTACGTCACAATTGCATGACAAGTACGCGAGATAAACTTAACAACTTTGACCTGACAACCCCCCCCCCCCCCCCCCCAACAAAACAAAAATACGGTCGCAAAATATCCCTCCCTCTCTGTCAGCAATGTCATACGCAGATCGATGCAAGGTGCAGATCAATCAAACACACACACACAATGTTGTCAAAATGGCACAAGACACGTACAGAGTGTGACCCAAGAAAACTGCAACCCTCACAACTGCTAATTACTTCTACATCTCTTGACCGGATCACTATATATTTAGGGGACATAAACTTCAGCCTATGCATGCCCCTTCCCTTGAGTGGCAATGTTGTAGAACAAATGGTCTGACGTTTGTGCAATTTCGAAACAAAGTTTCCAAATTCGACGATCGTCTCAACAGAACAAGGTTTGACATTTAGCGGTAGCAATACTTACCTGATTTAAACCCTCCAGACTTTTACTGTTTGCATTATCTGAATATGTGAGAATACACAAACACACCCTTCACCCCCTTAGATTATCGGTGACCTAAAGAAAGCAGTTACAGCTCCCTAAACAGCAAAGCTTTCGTGCCACTCACAATTTCGGAGGGGTAATTTGAAACACATTTTGTAGAAAAGGTAAATGTCCGATCATTATACATGTACTTAGAGACTCGAAACTGTGTAGAACGGTCGCGAATGAACTGAAGTGTATGCACAACTATGAACATGTTTGCTAAACTCAAATGACTGACAAAATAAACCCTTCGTTGTACAGTTACACTTTCGCAATGCCACACAAAATTAATTAATGACAGGAACGCATTCATCCATTTGAAATGCCCTGATCCTGCTTTTAATTGCTATATTCAAATAACTGACTGTCTGATGTTGATTCAGGTATACTAAGTCATTCAAATTATCCCAAAGCTAACAATCTTGAGGGCTGAAATAGGGTTAGTTCGGCGACTGCTCAATTTCAAACCTCGTGCTGTTGAGTCGACCCCCGAATTTGGCAACCTTTTTTGAAAATGCACAAAAGTCAGACCATTTGATCTAAAAATGTGTCAATTTGTAGAAGGGTCATGCATAGGCTGAAGTTTAAGTATCCCCTATATAAAGTGATTCGGTCCACAGATGTAGAAGTTATTAACAAATTTGAGGCCCAGAAAATTCATTATGGACGATGTCAAGGACGTCAGTCAGATCTAGATCTACATATAATACGTATGTACAGGTACCAAGTCTCATGTTTTATTCGTTTTGTGACGGGGCTAGAAAAACAAGCCTCCACGGTCGCGTTGCTTTTGTTGATATTGGAAAGGAGGGTTATTATTTCTCTATGTGTAAATGTGTGCTTACTTTGTTTGGATCGGTGTTATCATCAGCTTTTCGTCTGCTTTCAACCGGATGTTGTGACCTTCAACCTGATGTGACGTAACTAATCGGGAAACTCCGTTTAGCCACTAAAAATAGCGCTTTGCTCGCTCTTTGCAAAGAGCGATCCCAAAGATGGATCATGAAACGCGTCGTTCCTAACTTTCGTCCCACTCTCAGCTAAGAGCTCTTAAGGCCCTATTCCTAGGAACGCCTAAGAGCGCGTATATATGAAACTGGCCCCAGGGGCCGGTTTCATATACCGCTCTTAGGCGCTCTTAAGGGGTTAAGATGGGGTTAAGAGCAAAGCTAAGATAGGTGCGTTTCACGGACCGCTCTTTGGGCCAAAGAGCGCTCCTATGTCGCTCTTAGCGTAGGACAGCCCCCCCCCCCCCCCCCCCCCCCCCCCCCCAGTCCTAACATGCCTAAGAGCAGTCAGAAGCGCCCCCTAACTTGCAAGGGAGATAATTTCGTTCCTAAATATGGCGGCCGTAAATGTCACTGTGCGTCGACTCGACTCGTGCATCATTTTGCGATATAACGTGCGCCATCAACACATTTTCGTCACCGCACGGATCCGCGGAATTCCCAAGACGATGAGGAAAGTGCCGCACTGTTTCACTTGCCAAGGCATGGACTCCTGTTGGAAATATTTTGACAAGATTGTGGACGGTGTGCAGTTTAGCACTAACAAGCACTCGCGAAGACTATGATTGCACCGTTTTCTTCATGGTTTACGTCTTTCAGTCCATGCACGGCGACATATTCCACATCAGCAAGGTAACGATTTTTCGCTGCATTCACCGAATGTTTGTTCTGCCTTGCACGACGAGTGTGAACCCGACAGGAAGCGGCTAACCACACGCACTTTTGCGCAATTCCAGATCTAGCTCGTAGTGCACTTTTTCGACGTGTTTGTGGTGCTGTTTACACACATTTTCGAACAATAGTCTTATCAGTCAGTCAACAAAACAAAACAACACGAGTATATATTAACAAGGAATGATGCCACGCCGCACTGAAGTTGTTAGTGATGTACATCTTTGGACCGTGTGTTGTGTTGCTCTACGGTCAGTGTGAACAAGGTACCATGATTTTAAATGAGAGTTCAGATGAGCTGGAGAAGCTGCAACTCGAATCCATTAGAATTATTGTTGGTGCTGTTGAAGGCACTTCACACGAAAAATTGTATACCGAATCTGGCTTTATACCACTTACAGAGCGACGACGTCGTCACAAATTAATGTTATATTATAAAATGGTCCACGGCAATGTACCAAATTACCTCAACGTTTTATTGCCACCTCTTGTTTCTGACCTAAATCCCTACCACCACAGACGCCCACTAGAGCGTAAGACTCCCCAGTGTAAATCAGATTTGTACAAGTCATCTTTTATTCCTTCTGCAACTAGTCTCTGGAATAAGTTGCCTGAAAATATACAACAATGTGATTTTGTTGGTCTGTTCAAGCGACATTTCACAGCTTTTGATGTTTCAATTTCACCATATTACTATTCCCCAAATCGCAAAACTGAAGTTTTGCATTGCAGGTTAAGACTTGGAATGAGAGATTTACAATATGATATGTTTAATCGCCACCTAGTAAACAACCCGGAATGTTCTTGTGGTTATTTTGCTGAAACTGTTCTTCACTATTTGTTATCATGTCCCCTGTTTAATGATGCAAGAACCGCAACAATCGGTACATTAGCTCCAGAATTTGTTAATATTGACACACTCCTGACAGGTGATTCAAACATTTCCATATTTGAAAATAATGCTATTTTTGTTGTTGTCCAAAGCTATATTGAGAAATCAAACCGCTTTGGGACACCTTAGTTCGATGTTGTTGGTGGTTTTCTTTTTTAAATATATTACTTGGGGCCCATCTACTTTTTGATATTTTGTTGTGTCTTTCGTTCTCGTTTTGTAAATTTGTTTTTGTTTTCGGTATTGACACAGATTGTGTTCGATAATTCAAACTAAGTTTTCCTTGTTGTTTTTCTCCTTTTTTATTCCTTTTTTTTCTCTTTTAAATTTATTTTGGCAGCATTGATCATATTCCGCCATGAAATTTCACGCATGTTTATGTGAGCACTTATCATAAGTTTTAAACTTGTTGTGCTCCCTCTTAATGATGTTGTTATATTATCATGTGTCTGTTTACGAATAAAATACTGTTTAAACAGAAAAAAATGAGAGCTGGGTGTGTCCTGCAATCCAAGCACCTCTGGGCTTGTTCATTTACGGTGACAGTGGCTACACCTTGACACCTTGAATACTCACACCCTATATCTACAGCAGCGCTCCAAGCAGGACTCAACACGTGAACGAAACATGACAGCATTGTTTACTGTCATGATGAAAAAAGGTAAGGTTTGGAATAGATCTAAAACATAATTGATCAAATGTTCCTTTCAAGGCATGCTACCTTTCAGGTTGTGTTTGGGAATGTTGTTGCAGAAAATGTCATGTTTAAAGCTGCTTGCAGGATCTAGGAGAAAACAAGAAGAGCAAACGCTCGATCGAGTCACTTTCGCAGTTCTGAATATTATATGAGGCATCAGATGGACAGGAAGAAATTGCTATTCACAACACAATGAGTCACGTTCACATAAAATTTGAGCCCGGTCACTTTTATAGTTTCCGAGAAAAGCCCAACGTTAAGTTGTGTGTTGCCGAACAGAAAAGGCTAGTTATCTCCCTTGTTTTTCTGATAACGTTCGTAAAAGGCTACAGATGTAAATACTTTGATGTAAAGAATAATCCTACAAAGTTTCAATCACATCCGATGAACTTTGTCAAAGATATAAAATGTCTAATTTTTCCTTTGACGCTGACCTGTGACCTTGAAAAAGGTCAAAGGTCAACGAAACCATCGTTAAAGTGTAGAGGTCATTGGAGGTCACGACTAAACAAAATATGAGCCCGTTCGCTTTGATAGTTTCCGAGAAAAGTCCAACGTTAAGGTGGTGTCTACGGACGGCCGGCCGGCCGGACAGACTAACACTGACCGATTACATAGAGTCACTTTTTCTCAAGTGACTCAAAAATCAGAGAGCAGAAAAGGCATGTTTGAAACTAAAGTGGGTTGAATGATTATTGTTAATCAGCATTATATGCTGCGCTCGCTGCTAGTGCTAGTTTGACTTTGTAACTGTGCTAACACTGTTGTCTAAGTGTCATCTTGATTCTTTCGCAGATCTCTGCAGCGCATTTGCCTGGTATGTGTAAATGCAATGCATACAAGCAAACAGCATTCAGCAAACATTCATCCTTTTCTTTCTTGTATCACCAGAGAATAAACTTCATCGCCGTCTGCATTGTCTGGCACCACCATGCTCTCCTCTAGTGTCGTTTCTTACCCATGGACACTAACATACAGTTGCCAAAGCAAGGGCAGAGACAATGAGGAAGCTTAGGCCAATGAACGCACAAGTCTTAGTGAACGTGGTGTGCAAGAAAAGACTGGGCATCATTTCAGGTACAGGGCCGGACTACCGGGGGGGTTATGGGGGTTGCGCAACCCCCCCCCTAGCCTAAACATGTACCTTACTTATTTAATTTTTTTTTTATTATTGCTTATTTTATGCCGTTTCATGCAAGGAGCGACCATTTTCCTATCTCATAATATGACCTACCCATCAGCTTCAGGGGGCTTCGCCCCCTGACCCCCACAACGAGGGGGGGGGGTGTTCTAGGGTTTCCGGACCCCCCCCGCAGCCAAAAAATAAAAATATTGAATGAGGTATGCATTTCTTTATTTTACATTGAGTTTCAATTTTTTGGGTATTAATCAGTGACAAAATCTGCTGCCTGAAACTGGTAATGATCATCCTCAGAATGCACCAGATTGCACCATTTTGCATCCTTTTTTTCAAAATTTTACGGGGGGGCATGCCCCCGGACCCCCCTAGCAAGCTAGGCGCTTCGCGCCGTCGGCTCGGCGCTTTGCGCCTTCACACCCATATCTTCACAATATACTTTTGAAAAAACCCACCCATAAAATGAACTGATCCGCCCCTGCCGCCAGGGGGGACATCCCCCTGGGCCACCACTGGCAACCCCCCCCCTCCTCTTCGCCTAGTCCGGCCCTGAGGTAAATATGTATGCTTGTGATATGATACTCATTGAAAATTATGTAGAAACATTGGAAAAGAAAAGAAAAGGCGTTCTAGAATCACATAAGTAGGCATCCATTGCATGGATTGTGAGGAGAATATAACATGCTCTAGGGGATTTCAAGAAATTGTGCTAATTTGTAATTCAGTTTTTATTCTCCATTTTCTGAATTGTTAAGCCTTGTTTGATTCATTTCAAACGGCTGGGTCATTGCTGATATACAGAGCTTTCTTTTAATCAAGTTACCTCTCTATAATAACTCAAGACCTCATATGTTTTTCACTGCTGAAGTGAGTGACACCTGCACCTGCAGAAATAGCAGAACACAAAGTACAAAAGTTAACCAAAGAAGACACCCTGTTCTGGACAGATGCTTGATGCTACTTTCTTCACGTATGTAAACGTTGTCAGGATGTGTCTATCCTGAACTTGAGTCGATTTTTAAATGGTACCTTGTGTTTTTTTGGGGTGAATTTTGAGGGCACCCTTTTTTGAGCTGCGGAAGAGTGTGCCACATTTTCAAGTGAAGTGCCTGAATGGCGTAGAAAGTTGAACAAAATGATTCGGGAGTGCTTTTTTTTTAATGATACAAAATTTGTACAGATAAAATGGTTTGCCAAGTTTATTAAGAAATAGAGCAAGTTTAGGAATAATTCAGTCTTCTCTTTTTCTTGTCAGATTGTTAGAATGTTACAATTGAACCTCCCCTTTAAGAGCACCCTCTTTTTAATACCATAGTTTTACACATTGTCTGTTCATAACATCTGGAAATGTAGTTCACTGTTAAGATGTTTACTGTTGCCTCCCCACCCACCACTGTGGCACTATATAGAAATACAGTTTTGAAAAAGGGTTTCCACTGTAATGCATGATGGTTGTATTTGCATGCATATATTTTTCTGGGTAAATTTATTTGGTTTGGAAAAAGGACTTACAGACCTTTTTAAGACCTCCAAAAATCTGAGAAAATCGGGTCTTAAAAAGGAGGGAGCCTTACTTTAGGGGTAAATTTACAGAGCTAGGTTATTAACAGAAAATCTGAGAAAATAGGGTTTTAAAGGTGTTACGAGTGTGTTCAAAATGCGGTTCTTGCTAATGTTTTCACTCACTGAGTTACTTGCCTTGATTGTAACGGCGTATACGCACGGTCCAGTGTGCATTCGACAGGGGGTGCCCAATATGCACGGCTAGAACTAAGATACTTCTTGAATTCAGTAAATACATGTCAACTAGTTTGTTTTTAAATGATTTTTTAGAGATCGCCAAATGGTATTGTGTGAATAACATCATTCGGTCGATTGTACGCACGGCGCCGTGCTTCTAGTGGCTCTCAGTCCATTCCTTATTTCCGGTATGGAAACAGAAGTGTTTCTGGCGAAATAATCGGCGTTTTCATTCAACTCGCCATATCTTCATATTCATTCGGACTAGAACAACGAAATATAACGTTCTTGTAAAAAATATCCCGAGCCTTGCGACTCTGGTAGTCATTTTGTTACGCGAAGCGGCCTTTGGTAGGTACGACAGTTTTAGTCACCCAAGTAAATATATCTAAAACGCACGTGGACGAGTCTTTCAATGGCGTATTTGAAGTCTGTTAATGTTGTGATTACAAATCATTTCGGGGCACCCCTCAGTCTATAGATACGTACAGACAAAGTGAAACAAATTGCATGGAACGAAAGTTGAGAGGCTGGACTGTAAGTTGCTGTTTTGACTTCTACAAATCTCGCAGGTCTTTTATGCAAAACAGACTCAAAATTGCATTTTTCACGCAAGTGTAGATGACGAGACTATCGAAGGAATGGAATACACTTGCCTACAGATATAATAGACAGATACTGTCTATTTATATCTATGACTTACCCTCGCCCATATGTTAGAATAAAGAACATACTTTGCTCTTTTGAATGATGTATGATTTGGCACTGTACACAGGGTTTTTTAGACCTGCCCCCGAAGTGATTTTTCCATAAACCCGTCAAAAAGCTCACTCTGTTTTGGCTGTAAAAAGCGCCCAAATGCAGTCAATTTCTAACCCGTGTCGTGTGTTCGAAGGAGTACATCTCAGCGATGCCATTGCCTTGCAACCTCAAAGAAATATATTTTAATAACCCGCTAAATGAACGTTTTTTTAGTGTGAAATAAAAGCCGGAGATTTGCTTCGTTTCTTTGCTGCGACACAAAACCAAAACCAACTATAGATCTGCGGTGACATTATGAGTTCGTTTTCGACATTGCAGTGAAGTTGCGTGGATCTTCGACGATTCCCGTTCGGTTTAATGTGGATGGAGCTTTGATTGAATGTAACTGCTTTGAAAAGTTACAACATGAGTCCTTGGGATCGATGTTTTTCGGTAAACTTCTTCGTATCCTTGACTTTACTTTTGACTTGAACAGATCCAGATCGGCTGGGGCTGTTGATCGCCTACACAGATCTATATGAAGTTGACTCGACACGGCGAACCGCCAAATCCGTGCCCTCTCGTCGGTCCTACCCCCAAATCCCTTACCAGCCTCAGACCCCACCTCACCATTCTAACCTCACTGGTGCACTATGTGTGATTATCCCTTTCTCATGTGTGTGTGTGTGTGTGTGTGTGTGTGTGTGTGTGTGTGTGTGTCACTGTGTGTGTGTGTGTGTGTGTGTGTGTTTTGTTTGTTGTGTGAGTGCGTGCAGGCGGGCGGGCGTGTGTGTGCCCGTGTGTAATGCATGTGTCTGTGCATGTCGTCTTGAGTGCGAGAAAGCGAAGTTTTGAGAAATAGTAACAGATAAATAGTTTAAGAAAGGAATCTACTAAGTGAGAGTGGGCGTCCATTACGGCATTGCGAAGCGGACCTGCGCATATACCCGCTTTGTTTGTCTGTTTGTTTATGTGTTCGTGTGTGGATGTGTGTGTGTGTGTGTGTGTGTGTGTGTGTGTGTGTGTGTGTGTGTGTGTGTGCGTGTGTGTGTGTGTGTGTGTGTGTCACAGTTAATATGTGTCCATTTCGTTGTATGAGTGTGAAAGTGTACGTATTAAAGGGGGGGGGGGGGGGAGGGGGAGGACATATGCGTTTGGCTTGATAGTTCCTTCATACGAGTAACGTTTTTAACAGTTCATTATTCGGACACAGATTAACAAGTTATAGAATGTTCGTGTAGAACAGACACTTAGCCACAAAAAACACCTGGTTTTGAAATAAATTATTACCTCGATTCCGTTCAAAGGAGCTTTCCCCAAACACCTTTTTAACAATATCCAATTGATCTATGAGGTATGGGTCCATGCGACCCCGAGGCCAACTATGAGGTACAGAGGATGCCTGTTTGCGGACAGGGGGAAAATTGAGAAGGCGGGGGGGGGGGGGGGAGGGGAGGACCGATACTGGAACCCCCAACCTTTCTACACATTGCTAACAGGAACCTGTGCACAAAATGTGTAATGCATCTCACGACAGATTATTGTTTCGGGGGGGGGGGGGGGGGGCGCATTCTTATGATTAGCCTAAGTCGCTTCGCGTCCTCGATTTAGAATTTTGAATTCAAAGTACACCCCTTTTACAAAGTAACTGATTCACCCAGGTGTGTGTGTATGTGCGTGTGTCTGTGTGCTTGTCTGTGTGTTTTTGTGAGTGTAGTGCGATTCAGAGACACCTACTGGACAGATCTTCATGAAACTCCGTCTCCAGTTGGAAATGTCCTCCCTGTTGTGGATGGTAGGAGCGGGGTTTTGGACAGGGAGGACATTTCCAACTTGAGACGGAGTTTGAGGTAACGTGATGCATTATAACTGAAATACACAATTAGTAGTGTCCCAATAGACCTTTTCGGTATCTGAGCAGCTCTCGCGATACACGCTCTTTGTTATGCTTTGAACATCGCGAGAACTTCGAACCTTGGCTTGTGCAGCTCGCATGAGATCGCTGTACTGCATGCTTTGCTATGCTCTGAAGTTTGCGAGAGATTACGAGAGCTTGGAATACCGATACGGTCTATATGCAAGTGTGTTCGTATCATCAACTAATAAAAAGTGTGTCCGTAGTTTTGGGTTACGCGTCGCAGTTAGCTGTGTACGACCTTCCACAGTCCAATGCCGCGAATTGTTGTTACAGCCCCTGACTTTTTTATGTACGGAATCCGGTAGTCTTTTTGTTGTTGTTAAATAATTATATTGCCAAACGTTATGACATTTTGGGATAATTGAACGAGTTTCAATACACATTTGCTGAGCACCTGTGTGCTAAAAGGAAATGTCGCTTGTTTTTATCAAAACTCAAAACTAATTTTCAATGTTTATTCGTGCAAACCGTCACACAAACATGCGTGCCTCTGTGAGTATGCGTGTATCTGCTTTTGTAGTTCAGGCTAGATTACAAGTCAGCTGTGTTAGGGTGCAAGCGTTTTAATAATTTACCCCACACCAAATCCCCCCCCCCACACACACCCCGATACCTGTCAAATTCCCTCAAAATGCATGAACAATTCCGTTACCTCAGATCATCACCAGAAAAAAATCCTCCGGATCCCAAAGATCAGGACGAAAACATAGCGAAACACTTTAGATATCAGATTATGCAATGCGCTTCAAAATCATATTTGAGAGAGAGAGAGAGAGAGAGAGAGAGAGAGAGAGAGAG
>NW_027125859.1:0-18132 GCF_037325665.1 Littorina saxatilis
CCGAGAGCCGTCAGGGTCGGAATTTTCTGTATTAGATTATCGTTGGCGATTGCTGCAACGTCCCAGATGCCTCTTCTAAAAAGTGAGTTCTGGGTTTGTGGGGGTTAATATTTAAAGGGGGAAAGACAGGCTGTTAAGGTGCTTCGCTATGCGGCCGCGCTGATTTGAAGAAAAAACAGGAAAGCCTAAGGGCTGAATTTATCAAACCATCTTAGATTATCAAAAAATAACATTGTTATCATTATCAACTGAGTTTGGATGTCGAAATGAATGACGACATTCTTCACGAAATTAATACACTTTTTTCATAATTCCTTTTGACTTCAACCATCCTGATGTCGAGAAGTCAACCCTTTATGCCTGTCTTACACTGTGCCGAATATCCTTGCGAATATGAACATGTTGTATTCGGCAAAAAAAGAGACGAATGGACAGGACAAAATACTGAAAATTCGAAGCCTTACCGATCATTGCGAATGCATACAAATCCATATACGAATGCCTTGCGGGCGTATTACGAACGTTGCGAGTGGCCCTGCGAGTGTTGCGAGTGCTTGCAAACATTTTACGAATAAAGCGATTATGCAATTCGCATTGTTCGTAATACTGCTCTTACACTGTGCCGAATTTTCCTTGCGAATAGAATTCGCCAATAATTCGTAATGATCGGGACATGGTCGCAAGACATTCGTAAATGTTCCTAACCATTCGCCCCCATTCGTCTCTTGTTGCGAATATTAGCAACATGCTTCTAATATTCGCAAGGAAGGCATATTCGTAAGCCATTCCTAATCATCGTAAAGGTATTCGTAGCGCTCGCAAGGCATTCGCAATGATCGGTACACATTCGCAAGCACTCGCAACCATTCGTAAGACATTCGCAAGAAATGTATATGAAAAGGTTATATTAGGCCCAAACAAGAGACGAATGGACAGGAACAATATTGGCCATTCGAAGCCTTACGAATCCTTGCGAATGTCTTACGAATGGTTGCGAGTGCTTGCGAATGTCTACCGATCATTGCGAATGCATACGAATCCATATTCGCAAGGACATTCGGCACAGTGTAAGACAGGCATAACGAATATTAAATTTGCGAATGCCTTGCGAGCGTTATGAATACATTGCGATGTTTACGAATGTTTGCAATAATATTCGGCACAGCGTAAGACAGGCATAACGAATGGTTGCGAATGCTTTGCGAGCGTGACGAATACATTGCGATGATTGCAAATGTCTTGCGAATACTTGCGAGTACGTTGGGGAAAAAGTTAAAAATATGACTTCCTTGTCAATATTAGAAACATGTTGCTATGTTCGAAACAAGAGACGAATGGTAGCGTATGGTTAAGAACATTTACGAATGTCTTGCGATCATGTCCCGATCATTGCGAATTATTGGAAAATGCTATTCGCAAGGGCAATTCGGCACAGTGTAAGAGTAGCTTTACTGAGTGAGCTAAGTTGTTTTAATTGTCTCATTATTATTTGTATGTCCGTCCGCATCAAAGACCATTAGCTCGACGTACGTGTCGTGTGACTGTTTAGTTTTGTCTTTAATCAAACGTTCCAAAAACTAGCCTTTCTTGATTTTTTTTTAGTCGGCATTTGAGCGAGAAAAACGCTCTGTGAAAGTAATTTCTTTTCATCTGAAGCTTTCTTGGTTTTTTTAGTCGGCATTTGAGCGAGAAAAACGCTCTGTGAAAGTAATTTCTTTTCATCTGAAGCTTTCTTGGGTTTTTTAGTCGGCATTTGAGCGAGAAAAACGCTCTGTGAAAGTAATTTCTTTTCATCTGAAGCTTTCTTGATTTTTTTAGTCGGCATTTGAGAGAGAAAAACGCTCTGTGAAAGTAATTTCTTTTCATCTGAAGAATAAATGTATCAACTTTTTTCTCGCTTTGTTAGACAAGTCGCAAACTGACACCACCACCCCCCCACCCCCCACCCCCTCAACCCTCACCCCACCACCACCACTCCCTACCCATCCCCTTCTTTCGACATTAGGTATCAGTAACTAACAGAACAAAGAATGAACTTGTTCCAATGTGTCACTGTCAGGAACTTTGTGGATCAAATTTTCTCTATAACTCTATCCATGTCCCAAATAAAACCACAGTTCCCGAAATTCAGTTTTTGACTAGAACTTTAAGTTTTTGTTTAAATGGTGAGGTGGAGGGGGCACAAGGGGGAAAGGATAAAAGGAATGGTTAAAACCTGCTTGCCTCTGCGGGCAGCCACACTTTCAACTTTGTGTTCTATAAATGGTGTAATCAGTGAGATTTTATAACGTGAAATAAAAAAAAACTCTACATTTTGGTTCTCGTCTATTAAGGGCAACAGTTCTCTTAAATTCTGCTTTGAATTGTCTGCGAAGATTGTGATTTCCCAGAAGAGTTGGAACATTTGCATTCTGTTTGTGTCGTAGTTTGTGATTTCTAAGTTCCAACTTGCTGTCTGCAAGGCAAACAATGGCATTGCCCATAGCTTGAACACCTAAAAGAAGATACATGAACACCGTTCCGGAAGGGGTCCTGATTTGGCCTATTATGGTCCGCTGGACCCGAAAAGCAATAGCTAACTAACTAACTAACTAACTAACTAACCGTTCCGGAATTCCTATTCAACAAAAGGTGATTGTTTTTCATATAATATATTTTGCATCAGTAAAAATTTAGGATAGGAGCTAGGTGACAACCACGACTAACTCTCTCTCTCTATATATTTTTCTTACTCTCGCTTTCTCTCTCCCCCTGTCCGTCTGTCTGTCTCTCTCGCTCGTTCTCTCTGTCTATCTCTCGCTTTTTCTTTCTCTCGCTTTTTCTCTCCCCGGCCGGCCCTCTCTCTCTCTCTTTCTCTCGCTCTTTCTATCCCCCCACTCTCACTCTCACTCTCTCTCTCTCGCTTTCTCTCTCTCTCTCTCTCTCTCTCTCTCTCTCTCTCTCTCTCTCTCTCTCTCTCTCTCTCTCTCTCTCTCTCTCTCGCTCTCTCTTTCTCTTACAGGCCTGAAAGTGGCGAGTATTTGGCGAGTAGAAACATGAAAATGGCGAGTAGAACTGTTAATCTACTCGCCAAATGCGAGTCAAGTTGCTCAAACAAATGGTTGGTTTGGCGAGTAAAAATACTCAAATTTGCTCTCTGGCTAGTAAATTATGAGAAGTTCCAGCCAAAGGCCAGTGCCCCATTTCGTGGACTTTCAGCGCTGTCTTACTCTCGCTTTCTCTCTCCCCCTGTCCGTCTGTCTCTCTCTCTCTCGCTCGCTCTCTCTGTCTCTCTCTCGCTTTTTCTTTCTCTCGCTTTCTCTCTCCCCCCCCCCCTCTCCCCTCTGTCTCTGTCTCTGGCTCGCTCTCTCTTTCTCTCTCTCTTCTCTCTCTCTCTCTCTCTCTCTCTCTCTCTCTCTCTCTCTCTCTCTCTCTCTCTCTCTCCTTCTCTCCCTTCTGTCCGGCAATCCACAAGCTGAAAATCTATTTCTGCGGGCCTGTCCCCTGCCTCCTTCCTACACAGTATTGTACACATTAATAATGCATTCACTGCGGTCCTAGCGCTGCTTTCACTGGCACTCGCAGCAGTAATTAGGTGCTAACGAAAAATGCTTCCTGCTTTTGCTAGTTGTCTGAGAGTGGTAATTAAGAACAAGGTCTGTGGAGACGGCTCAGGATGGAAAAACAAAAGAAAGAAGAAACGGAGAACAAAGAAAAAGATAAAGAAAGCAGAAAAAAGGAAAACGAGGAGAGAGAAAGAAAGGCGAACAAAAAAACAAAAAGAAATAAAGAGCATATAATTTATATGCAAAATCCAACATGTCTATTACTTTAGATTATGCTCAGCCCACTTTCTTCGGCAAAATCCGACAAAAAGGATTTGGAAAGTTTTGCACATAAATTCTACTGAAGGCAACAGCCAGTGAATGTCAACTAAAAGCTCCTATCCCTGAACCCCCCCCCCCCCCCCCCCCATCACACACTTCCTACCACCCCATCAACCCCACATGGACCCAACTTGATACGAATAGTTTCAAACTAAAGGTATAAATCAAGATAAAACTCTCGTAACGTTAGACACTGAATCCTTCAGCTGAAAGGTATATATATTGCAAAGCAACGTCAATAAGGAAATCTGAGAGGGTATTGAAGAACAAGGTTTATGGAGACACCAAGATGGAGAAACAAAGAAACATTTGAAGAACAAAGAGAAGGAAGAAGAAGAAAGAAGAAACAGGAGGAGAGAGAAAGAAAAAAGAACAAAAGAACCGAAAGAAATAAAGTAAATGTATGTAAAATTCGTCATGTCATGTAACTGAACATTTCTATTCATGAAGATTATGCTCGGCCCACTTTTTTCGGCAAACTCCGACAAAAAGGATTTTCAAGAAAACGCCGATCTCCTTAGGATACTGGGGAAAAGTAGGTGCATAAATTCTACTTAAAGCAAAAAAAAATATATAGTCTGTTTACGGTATCCCGACCGACCCTATTTTTTCGCGCGACCCTAGACTTTGTTGTGGCATTTGGGGGAAAAAAAAACTTTGTTTTTTGGCAAAATAACTTAAACAATGTTTTTTTGGAGGAAATTTTTTTTACAAAATCCCGACCTACCAACCCTATTTTTTTTGGCCTATGTTACCGTAAACAGACTAAATTTTTTTGGCCTAAGACAACAGCTAGTGAATGTCAAATAAACCCTTTTATACCCCACCGGCCCCCTCCCCCCCCCCCCCCCCCCCCCCCGAACATCCACTCCACCCCACATTCCTCCCACCTCCTACTTCCACACTAACCCACAACGTATCGTTTCAAAATTTATGTAAGAAACAAAGGGAAGTAAGCGCTCTAAATTTACAACATATTGTGCGATAGAGTTAGCGAGAGTTACGCGAAACCACTCTCATAGCTGGCACCAAGCATTAACACCAAGCTTTAATCCTCAAAAAAGATTATCACCACTAGTTTATTATTATGTTCCTCGCTCTCCAAGGCACTCTAAGGCCTAAAAAAAAAATAGGTGTGGTTACGGTAACCCGACCTACCCTATTTTTAGGGGCCGACCCTATAACTTTTTATTACATTTGTCAACAAAAAAAACCAAAAACTCCAAGAAAACGAGTGCAGAAAACGCAATGAAAGCGAAAGCGCCGGAGTCGCACACGTATTTCCCTGTCAAGTAGGTTTAATTTGTACACATTAGAAAAAAAAGTAAAAAAAAAAAAGTGATTGCCTACCTTCCTACCCTATTTTTTTTGGCTATGTTACCGTAACCACACCTATTTTTTTTTTTTTGTGCCTAACTAATGTACACAGTCATACACACAAGAACCAGCTTTTAATCCTGAACGGACATAGTCCTTGGATCAAGACTGGTTTTTACGAACAAGCACACGAACACAAACAGGGTTGAGAATCCCAAACAAATGAAGCTGCAGGCAGATCGCTATTTTAAGATCTGAGAAACAAAGGGATCGTTTAAAACTTACGGTATAACACACGATAAATCTCTCCTCACATTGGACACCAGATACTTCAGCTAAAGGGTATTATATTTACAAAGCGACGTCAATAAGAAAATCGATTGAACACGATGTTACAAGCACAATTTTCGGGCGGGGATGTAGCTCAGTCGGTAGCGCGCTGGATTTGTATCCAGTTGGCCGCTGTCAGCGTGAGTTCGTCCCCACGTTCGGCGAGAGATTTATTTCTCAGAGTCAACTTTGTGTGCAGACTCTCCTCGGTGTCCGAACACCCCCGTGTGTACACGCAAGCACAAGACCAAGTGCGCACGAAAAAGATCCTGTAATCCATGTCAGAGTTCGGTGGGTTATAGAAACACAAAAATACCCAGCATGCTTCCTCCGAAAGCGGCGTATGGCTGCCTAAATGGCGGGGTAAAAACGGTCATACACGTAAAAGCCGTGGGAGTTTCAGCCCATGAACGAACAAACAAACAAGCACAATTGATGCTAAAGTTTCGAGCTGATAAATTATGAGCTCGCTGACTTCTTCTTCTTCTGCGTTCATGGGCTGAAACTCCTACGGTACACGAGTGGGTTTTTACGTGTATGCCCGTTTTTACCCCGCCATTTAGGCAGCCATACGCCGCTCTCAGGGGGAATGAGCACTGACAAAAATGGAGCATAAAAAACAAAACAATAGGCTTGGTGTCATCGGCTGAGACGGATGTTTGTGTTCTGCATGAACGAGCATAAACAAAGCTGCGATCAGATGTAATTCGGTAAAGCAGACTTTATGTCCTGATCGAGCATAAACAAAACGACGTCTGGATGTAATTGGGTGAGACCGACTGTGTGTCCTGAACGAGCATAAACAAAACGACTGCTGGATGTAATTGGGTGAGACCGACTGTGTGTCCTGAACGAGCATAAACAAAACGACTGCTGGATGTAATTGGGTGAGACCGACTGTGTGTCCTGAACGAGCATAAACAAAACGACGTCTGGATGTAATTGGGTGAGACCGACTGTGTGTCCTGAACGAGCATAAACAAAACGACTGCTGGATGTAATTGGGTGGGACCGACTGTGTGTCCTGAACGAGCATTTATAAACAAAACGACTGCTGGATGTAATTGGGTGGGACCGACTGTGTGTCCTGAACGAGCATAAACAAAACGACTGCTGGATGTAATTGGGTGGGACCGACTGTGTGTCCTGAACGAGCATAAACAAAACGACTGCTGGATGTAATTGGGTGGGACCGAGTGTGTGTCCTGAACGAGCATAAACAAAACGACTGCTGGGTGTAATTGGGTGAGACCGACTGTGTGTCCTGAACGAGCATAAACAAAACGACGTCTGGATGTAATTGGGTGAGACCGACTGTGTGTCCTGAACGAGCATAAACAAAACGACTGCTGGATGCAATTGGGTGAGACCGACTGTGTGTCCTGAACGAGCATAAACAAAACGACTGCTGGATGTAATTGGGTGGGACCGACTGTGTGTCCTGAACGAGCATAAACAAAACGACTGCTGGATGTAATTGGGTGGGACCGACTGTGTGTCCTGAACGAGCATAAACAAAACGACTGCTGGATGCAATTGGGTGAGACCGACTGTGTGTCCTGAACGAGCATAAACAAAACGACTGCTGGGTGTAATTGGGTGAGACCGACTGTGTGTCCTGAACGAGCCTTTGAAACAAAACGACTGCTGGATGCAATTGGGTGGGACCGACTGTGTGTCCTGAACGAGCATAAACAAAACGACTGCTGGATGTAATTGGGTGGGACCGACTGTGTGGCCTGAACGAGCATAAACAAAACGACGGCTTGGTGTGATTTAGGTGAGACACACTTTGTGTTCTGAAGGAGCATAAACAAAACGACGGTTGGATGTGATTGGGTGAGACCGACTTTTATGTCCTGAACGAGCATAGACAAAAAAAATATGGCTGGATGTGATTTGATGAGACCGATTTTGTTACCTGAAAGAGCTTTTTAAAAGAAAACCACGGCTGGGTGTATTTCGGTAAGTCGGGTTTTATGTCTTCAACGAACATAAACAAAACTATTGCTGGTAGTGATTCAGTGAGACTGTTTCCCGAACGAGCATAATCAAGACTACGACTTGACGTCATTGGATGAAACAGATTTTCTGTTCTTTCCAATGCAAAACTGTCACGTGGCTTAACTGTGCCCTGAAACAACATAAACACAACTACGACTTGGTGTGAGTTGTGATTAGGTGGAGACGGATTTTTCCGAACACTGCCTTAAAAAAAACCTGAGATCGACCTTTCTGATTGTGTGACATGACGGTTCTGCAACGTCCTTTCCAAACCAACGGTTCTTACCTATTCTCTATAATGTCAAAAGAGACGACCATGAACACACATCACTTTTAATGAGAACATTGCATAATCTTCGAAGATTGATGGACGGATGTAGGTAGGACTGGGTGGCCGAGTGGTAACGCACTTGCGCTCGGAAGCGAGAGGTTGCGTGTTCGACCCTGGGTCAGGCCGCAATTTTCTCCCCCCTTTCCTAACCTAGGTGGTGGGTTCAAGTGCTAGTCTTTCGGATGAGACGAAAAACCGAGGTCCCTTCGTGTACACTACATTGGGGTGTGCACGTTAAAGATCCCACGATTGACAAAAGGGTCTTTCCTGGCAAAATTGTATAGGCATAGATAAAAAAAAAATGTCCACCAAATACCCGTTTGACTTGGAATAAAGGCCGTGAAAGGTGAATGCTCGCCTAATAGGCTACTGAGCTTTACTGGCCGATGTGAATGCGTTATATATTGTGTGTAAAAAATGTCTGTTTGTCTGTAAAAAAAATTCCATTTCAAACGGCAGAAATTATTATGTAAGCGCCTAGGGCTATATCTACATTAGGCGCATAAAAAATGATCACAATAATAATAATAACAAGAAATTCCTTCGAGGTAGGAAAAGCACCCCCGTTGGTCAAAGGGAAATAACCATTCTCACTGCACCCATTCTCACTGCCACCAACTGAGAAGGTTATTTCCCTTTGACCATGAATATGTTTCTCTATAAGTCCTTGTAGAATCTTAATCCACCAATAACTCCCTAACCGTGTGTTTGACTGGTCCCAATTTTTGTAAGGACCGTCTCAGGAATGTATAAAACCTGTTCACCAAGTTTGGTGACGATCGGTCCGTTCATTCTTGAGATCTATATGCGAACACAAACACACAAACACACAAACAAACAAACAAACACATCGACCGAAACCTATACACACCCCTAAACCGGGGGTGTAATAATGGCAGTCTGGGCCAAGGGTGCACGAGAAAGTTACCAACCAACCGGTCAGGAGCCAGCCGCGGTGTTCGATAGGTAGAAATTGAGATTTATTGTGATTTCAACGAATCAGACCCCGCGGTTTGTTCTCTCCCGTGTGGGTGGCGCCCACTTTCGGTTCGTGCCCCTCAGTCCTGCTCTCAGGAGGGGACGCTCACTCAGTCTGGATCAGAGACTTAACAGTCAATGTCGTTAGTACGGGGATAGTAGATCTAAGATCGTATATAATAATAGTCGTCTGCGTCTGTTGAGCAGGACCACCAACTAATACTGTCAAAGTGACTCGGCAGCAGTGCAGTGCCATTTACGAGCAGCTAGCCCACCATAACGACCTGATGTCCCTCCCTGGGCTGTCTGTAAAATCGGCAAGTCTGGCAGCGGAACGAAATTGTGATGAGAATAGAGCAAGCTTGGACGGGCAGCGTTGGGAATAAAGTTGGTCAAGGAACAGGAAGGGGCACAACAAAAATCTTTGTTCCCAATGCCTTCCCTGCACCAGGCAGAATTCTCTCATCCTATGTTATTACTCAGACTGACTCAATGCGAAAAACAACCTAGACATAGTACAATAGTAAAGTGCAAGGTAAAAACCTACACACACACACACACACACACATGTGCACACGCACACACACACACACCTGTGTAGCGCAGCTGTTGCCATGGAAGTAATCCATCTATATAGATGGTAACAGGTTTGACAGTAGGCCTAAGAGGGCAGGCACACACACACACACATTATACACACACATAATTTACACATACGCACGCACTCTCTCTCTCTCTTTCTCTCTCTCTCTCTCTCTCTCTCTCTCTCTCTCTCTCTCTCTCTCTCTCTCTCTCTCTCTCTCTCTCTCTCTCTCTCTCTCTCTCTCTCTCTCTCTCCCTCTCAGTGTGACCCCGGCACACACAACGCACCTCAATTCACAACCAACACCCTTCAGTGATCACCGCTTGATAAACCCTTGCGCTGTCAGTTTCCTGAGCTGAAGGCATTTATTTTTGTGAAACCAAATCTTTGGAGTGTCCGGTCAAACTGATAAATGCTACCATTAAGAACAATAGCTACAACTGTTCTTCCGCCAGTTAATTGACATGGTTCGAGCTACACTAATGATAGCAGTTGGCAATGTGTTATCTTTAAGTGGTATTGCTTGCAGTATAAGTGGCAGTCAGTGCGTATAATGCGTGCATTAGTTGTAGTAGCGGTTGCAGCGGGCAAGCAATATATAATGTGCATTTCTACGGTCTTGGTCTACTGCAAGAAACAATGTTTGTTTGCGTGCATGCTTGTTTGATTGTTGATTGATTGATATAATGATTGATTCATTTATTGATTTTGTGTGTGTGTGTGTGTGTGTGTGTGTGTGTGTGTGTGTGTGTGTGTGTGTGTGTGTGTGTGTGTGTGTGTGTGTGTTCGCTTGTATGTCTGTCTGTTTGTAACTTAGTTTTGTATACATAAAAAGAGATAGTAAACGAAATGAAGAACAGAAGAGGAGTGGGTATACAGATGGCTGGTGAGTTGGTTGTTGATGTGTCTTATCTCGAGAGCCCAGGGGATCATCCGAGACTGATTCAGCATCAATCTATTATGTTTTCATCTCGACCAACTGTTTACAAACTGTTCATATGATTGTCTAAGGCGTATTACAGTAAAAGTTTGAACGTTTTTTGTTACACACATTCTTTCACATTCGGTAATTTAAATCTTGTTAAAAAATCTTTTTTTTTTTTTTTTTTTTTTTTTTAAATATCCTTGGAGAGAAAAATAACACCACTTACGAGTGTCTGTACTAGATACAGATACGCAAAACGAACTATAAACTGAAGACTCTTGGTATTCATGAACCAACAAACATCGACTCTCTCAGAACCACAAAAACACACACACAAACCAAAGACACACATACATATACACATTACAAAACATAGCGTACAAGTTTAGTCTCACCTGCAAAATATACCCTGATAGTGCACCTCCTTCCCTGCAGCAAAGGCCCTCCTACCACTACCAGTGGACGGTACACGGCAAAACGTCATCAGGCTGTATCCGTGAGAGTACACTTCCACCAGCTTGGACAGCACGCTGCTGGTGTTGGTTGACGTCATCGTGACGTCAGAGAAGCTGAATGTGACGTCAGACTCCACAGGAACTGTGACGTCAACGAACTTGTACTCCGCCCAAGGTCCGGCGTAAGGCGCCTCGATAGAGGGGGCTGGGCGATGGGTGGAGGAGGAGGGGTTGTTTGGATGGGGGTGGGCTCCGTCTGTTCCCCCTCCCCCTCCTCCCTCTCCTCCTCCTCCTCCAGGTATGAGGAGTTTTGTGTTCTTCGCACCCATTTTCTTTTTCGAGAGAGAAAGATCAAATTACGCCACTTTTTAGTTTAGTGTGCTAGCTGACAGCAACAGAGTAGTCCTTTGAGTATCACAAGTACTGTTGGTTTTCAGAAAGGACCAAATGTTTGTCAATGAGCATTTCTCAAAATCGTCGATGAGAGAGCGAGAGAGATCGAATCTCGCTACGTTGTAGTTCAATGTGCTGATAGCAACAGTGAAATCCTTTGAGTATCACAAGTACTGCTGGTTGTCAGAAAGAACCCAATGGTTGTCACTGAGCATTTCTCAACATCGTTGAAGAGAGATCGAGCGAGAGAGATCGAATCACGCTACGTTGTAGTTTAGTGTGCTGATATCAACAGTAGAATTCTTTGAGTATCACAAGTACTGTTGGTTGTCAGAAAGAACCCCCAAGGGTTGTCACTGAACAGTTCTTAACATCGTTGAAGAGAGAGCGAGAATCGCGCTACGTTGAAGTTTAGTGTGCTGATAACAACAGTGAAATCATGAGTATCACACGTACTGTTGGTTTTCAGAAAGAACGCAAGGGTTGTCACTGAGCAGTTCTCAACATTGTTGAAGAGAGAGCGAGAGAGATCGAATCACGCTACGTTTTAGTTTAGTTTTAGTGAGCTGATATTAACAGTAGAATCCTTTGAGAATCAAAAGTACTGACCGTTGTCACAAAGTATGTATGGACATAGTTAGTACACCTGGATCTCTGGGTATCACAGTGTTTATCACAATGATTTCCGCTCTACTTTGGCCCCAAAAGACCATGAAAAAAATGAAACCTCTTTTGTACTGCACTCTTTGAAAATGGAAAATGTAATTTCGACGATAATAAGTCTTTAATAAGAAAATGCGAAGCTTCAGCGAAATGATTTCGACGGGGAAAGACGAGGAAACTGTAGCTTCTTTTATTAGGCACTATTTGATTTGTTTCTTTAATAAGAGGATGCGAGGCCTCCGCGTACTGATTTCGACCGTAAAAGACGAACAGACTGTAGTCACGCCGAGTATTGCTCTTGTCTGTTAGAGATGCCTCTGGCACTTTTAGGCGACTGCGAAATAATCAGTCTTTTCAACCCTAAATCAATGTAGAACGTGGCACACTTTTACACAACTGTCGAGGCTTTTTCAAGAAACCGCAACAATATTCCAGTTTGCTTTCATTCATTGACAGACCTCTGGTTGTAATTTGTAGATTCAGGAAATTGCATTTCAGTTCAAGAATCCACAGGAGAAACTGACCTGTTTTCTCTCACTTAGCAAATCTCTGATGGTGTCAATATGCAATTCCACCTGAATTCATGCAATAACCACAAATATATCAGTCTGTTTTCGCTCATATCACATTTACTTCAAATGCTACTTTCAAGAAACCATGACTCACAACATAGGTACATGTTCTTCTGCTCACAATAAATCATACAGCTTTTCCTCTCGCAAAAAAAAAGCAAACCTCGTCACACGCTTGTGACATTTTAAGGAACTTTCAGCAAACAATCAACAATTACTGACACAGACAGTGATGCTTTGGACTTTCCAACTGCCTCGCGGCATTGTTTTACAATGTAGCACTCTTCCGGTCCATCGCTTCCCCTGGGGCCTTGGATCGTGTTGAAAAATCCCCTCTAGTAAAAATCGAAGAGCGTCTGTGATGACATTGCGTGAAGCAAACCGACACTAGGCGTTATCTGCAAACATTGTATAACACTCACATTAGGGGATAAATGACGTGCGTGAGAGATGTCGAGTGAATGACGTTATTAGTGTGCTGATAACAACAGTGAAATCCTTTGAGTATCACTATCACAAGTACTGTTGGTTGTCAGAAAGAACCCAATTGTTGTCACTGTCGGATGTGTGGTATTTACTGGTAGTAGGCCTACATTTTTCCGTACAAATGTGAAATACATACATGTATGTATTTTGATGTGAGGTGCAAAAAAAGTCAAAGGATATCGGTTTGACAGATACGGTACGGTGCATCTTATACATATTTTCAACTGGACAGTCTTACAAACACACTGTCAAACTGAGGTAGACAGACAGACAGACAGACAGACAAATACAGCTAGACCGGCCGACAGCTAGACAGATAGACAGGCATAGACAGTAACAGGGATTGGGATACACAGAAACAGAGACGGCGAAAGAGAGGCCGAAATAAAAATAATTCAGCACACAAACCAAAAAAGAAATAAACGCCTGAAATCAATAGAAACGGCTAACCAACCCCGCAGGCCCCTACCTTAATTTAGCTTTAGCATGCACCGGTCCGGGCTTGCCCGCAGTAACGGCCGTCAACTTGACAGAGCAGGCAAGGCCGCAAGAGACGTTCCTTGCAGAATCGCTGCCAACCACGCAAGGCGAACGAGCTCACACCGCAAGGCCAAATCGATCTCAACAGGTACAACAAACAGCTATATCCTCTTGCCCTAAAAACAAGGAAAAGTGCGGTTGGCCCATGCGGGGTATTGACTCAAACACGCAAGCCACCGACACTGTCACTCCAGTGTTTTGCAGACACAAACAATGTGGCTTTTGGGAAACATTTACAAAGGATGCGCAAACACAAACTATACTTTATACAGCTTGCAAACAACTGCGTGAGGCTTGCTTTCCGGCTCTTTGCTTCCGCAATCCAAGACGTAGATGCTGAAGAAGGGCGGAGAGTGGCAGGGGGAGCAACTGAGAGAGAGAGAATTAGTTGGCAGACAGCAATCAGTGAAATTAGAACCTGTCCTTGAAGCTCTAATTTTAGCGTTGTGGTGTCGTATTTGCACTTAGTCTGCTTTGTCTCCGTCCACCTTTCTAGAGTCTTGCATCATAGAACCAGTGCAGCAAGATCGTTCTTCGAGTTTCAGACTGTACTATGTAGTCACATCAAAATACACACTACCACACTGCATTCTTTATCAAAAGTGACTCTGAAATTCCTGACGTCGTTTCAGTAATGATTCTGACGGACACAATTTGACGCCAGCATGAAACCATTCCGAAAGGGACAGTTTCCGTTGGCGTTGTCACATCGAACAAAGTAGAACCGAAGCCAGTAAATACACCACAAAAAGACGTTCAGAATTGCTGAGCTTTCCAAGGCTTTTGAATCTGGATCAATTCGAACGCTCTACGTCAAATCACAGAGCAGACGACAATCCTGGCACTGGCGCCAAAACGTAGTAGGCTAGATTGTGAGTGATGCGCCTTGCTACAGAGATGGAGAGTGCACAACAGCGTGCGTGTTTCTTCCTATGTTCTGTCCAGCTGCGGACGACATCGCGGCGAGACTGACACAGGCAGCGCATAATCTTCCGTCACCGGTCGTGGCGGTGTGGCGGTGCAGTGGTTACAACCATTTGACTGGCTGGAATAGACTGGTGCGCTTTGCTGGAGGTTTTGTGGTCGTCCAAAAGATGGAGTAGTCTGATTTCGGTTCAGGGGCGGACGAGGGGGGGGGGGGGGGGGGGGGGGGGGGGGTTCTGGGGTTTCCGGACCCCCCCCCCCCCCCAGCCAAAAAATAAAAATATTTTTGTGGTTTTTTTTGGGTTGAGTTACAATTTTTGGGGTATTAATCAGTGGCAAAATCTGCTGCCTGAAACTGGTAATGATCATCCTCAGAATGCACCGGATTGCACCATTTTGCATCCTTTTTTTTCAAAATTTTCCGGGGGGGCATGCCCCCGAACCCCCTAGCAAGCTAGGCGCTTTGCGCCGTCGGCTCGGCGCTTCGCGCCTTCACACCCATTTCTTCACAATATACTTTTGGAACCCCCCCCCCCCCCCATAAAATGAACTATTGAAACAAGTCGCGTAAGGCGAAATAACAACATTTAGTCAAGCTGTCGAACTCACAGAATGAAACTGAACGCACTGCTTTTTTCACCAAGACCACATACTCGTAGTTTCGTCAGTCCACCGATCGTGGCAAAGGCAGTGAAATCGACAAGCCATGCAGAATAGTGCGGTAGTGGTCGCGCTGAGCAGGATAACACGCGTTTCTGTATGTCTATTCTTTTTAGCTTACTGAGTTTGTTTTTAATCCAAACATATCATATCTATATGTTTTTGGAATCAGGGACCGACAAGGAATAAGATGAAATTGTTTTTAAATCGATTTCGGAAAATTAATTTTAATCATAATTTTCATATTTTTAATTTTCAGAGCTTGTTTGTTATCCAAATATAACATATGTATATGTTTTTGGAATCAGAAAATGACGAAGAATAAGATGACATTATTTTTGGATCGTTTAATAAAAAATAAAAATTAATTACAAGTTTCCGATTTTTAATGACCAAACTCATTCATTAGTTTTTAAGCCACCAAGCTGAAATCCAATACCAAAGTCCGGCCTTTGTCGCAGATTGCTTTTCCAAAATTTCAATCAATTTGATTGAAAAATGAGGGTGTGACAGTGCCGCCTCAACTTTTACAAAAAGCCGGATATGACGTCATCAAAGGTATTTATCGAAAAAATTAAAAACAAGTCCGGGGATATCATTCCCAGGAACTCTCATGTCAAATTTCATAAAGATCAGTCCAGTAGTTTAGTCTGAATCGCTCTACACACACACACACGCACACACACCCACAGACACACATACACCACGACCCTCGTCTCGATTCCCCCTCTATGTTAAAACATTTAGTCAAAACTTGACTAAATGTAAAAAAGCAAAAATGAAGACGACCACCTTTAAGGTGGAATATCACCTGCCTGCACTTCTCTTCTGGTAGAATGACTGATGTCTTTATGTGCCATGACAGCTGCAGAGGAGTGGGACATGGACATGTCTTTGAGTCTACATAAATTTATAAAGTTGCCCCCGGTCCTGCCGGGATTCGAACCCGTGACCGGAGGTCAGTCCAAGGCTCTGCCATTTGAGCCATCAGACCACCCTGCTTAGCTGAGACAAGTCACATAACAACAACTCTCCACCAGGTTTTTTAAGTTGTTGACTGAAATTGCTCACATGCCGTAAAAAAAAAAAACAAGTCGCGTAAGGCGAAAATACAATATTTAGTCAAGTAGCTGCCATTTTTCAGCAAGACCGTATACTCGTAGCATCGTCAGTCCACCGCTCATAGCAAAGGCAGTGAAATTGACAAGAAGAGCGGGGTAGTAGTTGCGCTAAGAAGGATAGCACGCTTTTCTGTACCTCTCTTTGTTTTAACTTTCTGAGCGTGTTTTTAATCCAAACATATCATATCTATATGTTTTTGGAATCAGGAACCGACAAGGAATAAGATGAAAGTGTTTTTAAATTGATTTGGACAATTTAATTTTGATAATAATTTTTATATATTTAATTTTCAGAGCTTGTTTTTAATCCGAATATAACATATTTATATGTTTTTGGAATCAGCAAATGATGGAGAATAAGATAAACGTAAATTTGGATCGTTTTATACATTTTTATTTTTTTTAACAATTTTCAGATTTTTAATGACCAAAGTCATTAATTAATTTTTAAGCCACCAAGCTGAAATGCAATACCGAACCCCGGGCTTCGTCGAAGATTACTTGACCAAAATTTCAACCAATTTGGTTGAAAAATGAGGGCGTGACAGTGCCGCCTCAACTTTCACGAAAAGCCGGATATGACGTCATCAAAGACATTTATCAAAAAAAGGAAAAAAACGTTCGGGGATTTCATACCCAGGAACTCTCATGTCAAATTTCATAAAGATCGGTCCAGTAGTTTAGTCTGAATCGCTCTACACACACACACACACACAGACAGACACACGCACATACACCACGACCCTCGTTTCGATTCCCCCTCGATGTTAAAATATTTAGTCAAAACTTGACTAAATATAAAAAACACGCCCTCCAACTTATTTCAAATCACCGAAAATGTTGCCGTCATTTCGGCAGAGCTGCTGAACTTTTTAACGAAGAGGGAAAAATGATACCAAAGACGACTTAAAATTTACTATAAAACAAAAAGTAAAAAGAATTCGGCAAAACGTTCATTGCCATTTTGAAACTCCCACGTCCACTCATCCTTTTGCACGAGTGGGTTTTTACGTGTATGACCGTTTTTACCCCGCCATTCAGGCAGCCATACGTCGCTTTCGTAGGAAAATTCCTAATACGATTACCGGTCTAGACACTAGCTATTTCAAGATTCTCTTTTCTCATTCGCGTTGTACCAGTATGGTGAATGTGTTCAGGGGGGAAAAAAGCCGCACTTGTCACGCAACAGACTAATAAATGAGACAACGACCGAGTGAGTATTGGGTAAATTCAGCTTTATTAATTGTCTCACAGCCTTGCCAGTCAGACGTACGTTATTCCTGATTATTGAATTATGTGTAGATTATATTTAAATAGATATAGAACGACATAGAATGTTGTCATGGCATCTTTTATCAAATGTTCGCCTCATTTAGGCTTCATCAGGATCTAAACCCATGACACTCAGTCGTGATCTATAAATACCTCTGTGTTTCTAATATTGTTGACTCTGGGAGTGTATCACAGGAGAACTGAGCCTCTTGTTCCGAGAAGTAACCGTTAATGTTAGCTCGGTGTACAACCTAACAAACAGATTTAAAGCTTGTAGATACACGTCCGTGCTTACATATTAAAGGACCAGACCACGCTGTTTTAAAGGCTATTAGAACCACTAACCGATGACTGAAGGTTAGAGAAATGCACCTAAAGATTCCAAAAATGTAAAGAAATTCACCGATTCGTAGCTTTATCATTGTGATTTAATTAAAAACGTTCCGCCAAATTCGTCTGCTAAACGAGACTTCGAAAAGGCCGCCAGTAGACGAGAACCGGTAGTGACGTCATTTCGTGTACAGCTTAGGCTCAAGTGGGCGTTTGCCTACATCGAGCATCAACAACACGCCGAAGGAATGCGCACGGCTGCTGATAGCTATGAAGTATAGAAAAAAGGTTCAGGCATCAGTTGTCACCTTTTTCCGATGGGCTTACAACTTCTGCAGCAAGACTGATTAACTGGAAACGGCCAACACGATGTGCTGTGTTT